>NW_028252182.1:0-78451 GCF_964263255.1 Lissotriton vulgaris
TTTGAAAGGTGCCACGCCCCTGGAAGTGACGTAGGAGCCCGCCCCGGAAGTGCCACCCTGGAAGTCCCGCCCCGGAAGTCCCGCCCCAGAAGTGCGGCTGGTGTAGCAGCCCACTCTGGAAGTGGGGCATTTGTAGGGACTGTAGGAGCCCGCCCCAGAAATGACGCTGGTGTAGGAGGGTCCTAGGTGTAATGTGGTGGTCAGAGGCCCCTAGGGTTAGGTGCAATCCACCCCAATAGGGCCTACTAGGGTTATGAGATGCATAAGCAGAGGCTTACTTGTGTGTGCCATGTTGGTTGGGCAAGCAGGGACATGTCTGGGTTTGTTCAGCAGATAGTTACAGCTGTAGGCTGGTGTTGCTTCAGAAGTGGCCAGGTGCGACTGTGGAATGGGAGCCCTAGAGTGATGCGGGGTCTTTTTGTAGGTGGACCATGCCCCCCCCCCTAGGAGGCATGCCTAATGCATATAGAGCTCCTAAGTGGTTGACCATGGTACAGGGCCTAGTCAACTGCAACCAAGGGCGGGAAACCCAATGCCCCCGCAAGAGGCGGCAAGCTAGACTGTAAGTTTGCAAGTGCAACAATTTTTACCGTATAATTTTAAAGTCTCTGTTGTAAAATGTCACTACTTATGAAAAAAAGAAAAGAAATGTTAAGCCACGCCATGGGCCTGGTAACATGCCCATGCATAGTTCTGTAACAGGGTAAAATGTGCTTCCACAGTCCTAGACTGTAAGTTTGCTGGTGCAACAATTTTACCGCCTAATTTAAAGTCTCTGATGTAAAATGATACTAGTTATGAAAAAATAAGACAAGTGTTATGAAACTGTGGCTTCTTTCTACGTGGCAGTGAGGTGTTGGGGTTGATAAACATGGCAATCTTGTAAAGCATGCGCCGAGGGTCTGGTAACATGCCCATGCAAAGTTCTGTAACAGGGTAATGTGTGCTGTCACAGGCCAGAAAGGGCCAGATGGAGCAAGTTCCCCAAAGGAGGCGGCAAACCAAAATATGAGTTTGCTGAAGCAACAATGTTACCGCCTAATTTTAAAAGTCTCTGGTGTAAAGTGATACACGTTACCAAATAGCGACTTGAAGGTGGGAAAGGTTGTCTGGGGACCGATAAGCATGGCAGTGTTGTAAAGTGCTCCAAGGGCCTGGTAATATGTCCAATCATAGTTTTGTAACCTGGTAAAGTGTGCTGCCGCAGCCCAGAAAGGGCGGGATGAACCAGGGCTCCATAAAAGGCGGCAAACTAAAATGCAAGTTTGCTGCTGTAACAATTTCACCGCCTAATTTCAAAACCTTCTTAAAAGAGTGCTAAGACATGATCAGGCTTCTATGTGGGGAACAGTTGTCAGGGACTGATAAACGGTAGGCAGTCAAAATATCGAATTGTTAATATCGAAGTACAATAATATCGAAGTAGTAATATCGAAGGTAAGTAACATTGATTTTGTTAATATCTATGTAAGTAATATCAATGTTACTAATATCTATGTTAGTAATATCGATGTTACTAATATCGATTTTTATATGATTTTTATGTATATTATTATGTTTATTATGTTTTATTTATTTTTTAAATGTAATTTAAGTAAATTTTGTATTTTAGTGCCGTAGCGGGTTGTGGGTTTATAGGGGAATAGGGTGGGAAATAATTTAATTATACTAAATTAATTATACATTTATTAGGAATTATACATTAATTTTTAATTAAAAGGTATTTAATTTATATTAATTAGACATTTATTTTAATTAATTGATTAATTGATAATTATGTTCTGTAGTGGGTTATGGGTTTACAGGGGAATAGGGTGGGAAGTAATTTAATTATACTAAATTAATTAGTAATTTATTGGGAATTATAAATTAATTTTTAATTAATAGGTAATTAATTTATATTAATTAGACATTTATTTTAATTAATTGATAATTATGTTCTGTAGTGGGTTATGGGTTTACAGGGAAATAGGGTGGGAAGTAATTTAATTATAGTACATCAATTATTAATTTATTAGGAATTATAAATTAATTATCAATTAATAGGTAATTCATTTTTATTAATTAGTAATTTATTTTAATTAATTGATTAATTGATAATTATGTTCTGTAGCGGGTTATGGGTTTACAGGGGAATAGGGCGGGAAGTAATTTAATTATAGTAAATTAATTATTAATTTATTAGGAATTATACATTAATTATTAATTAATAGGTAATTAATTGTTATTAATTAGTAATTTATTTTAATTACTTGATTAATTGATAATTATGTTCTGTAGTGGGTTATGGGTTTACAGGGGAATAGTTTGGGAAGTAATTTAATTATAGTAAGTTAATTATTAATTTATTAGGAATTATACATTATTTATTAATTAATAGGTAATACATTTTTATTAATTAGTAATTTATTGTAATTAATTGATTAATTGATAATTATGTTCTGTAGCGGGTTATCAATCAATCAATCAATCAATCAGTGACACTTATAAAGCGCGCTACATACCCGTAGGGTCTCAAGGCGCTGGGGGGGGGGGTGCCGCTACTGCTCGAACAGCCAGGTCTTCAGCTTCTTCCTGAAGGAGAGGTGGTCTTGGGTCAGGCGCAGGTCGGACGGGAGGGAGTTCCAGGTCTTGGCGGCCAGGTAGGAGAAGGACCTTCCTCCTGTAGTCGCTCTTCAGATGCGGGGGACGGCGGCGAGGGCGTGGTTGGCTGATCGGAGGTGGCGTTTGGGAGCGTAGAAGTTGACTCGGCTGTTGAGGTAGCTCGGGCCTTGGTCGTGTAGGGCTTTGTGTGCGTGGGTGAGGAGGCGGAAGGTGATTCTCTTGTTGACGGGGAGCCAGTGAAGGTCTCTCAGATGTCCGGAGATGTGGCTGGATCGTGGGATGTCGAGGATGAGTCTGGCTGAGGCGTTTTGGATCCGCTGGAGTCTCTTCTGGAGCTTGACGGTGGTCCCGGCGTAGAGGGCGTTGCCGTAGTCCAGTCGGCTGGTGACGAGGGCCTGGGTGACGGTCTTCCTGGTCTCTGTGGGGATCCACCAGAAGATCTTCCGTAGCATGCGTAGGATGTTGAAGCACGCCGAGGAGACGCTGTTGACTTGCCTGGTCATGGAGAGGGAGGAGTCCAGGATGAAGCCCAGGTTTCGTGCATGGTCTGTCGGTTTGGGTGCGGTGCCCAGGGCGGGAGGCCACCAGGAGTCGTCCCAGGCGGAGGGTGAGGAGCCCAGGATGAGGACCTCCGTCTTGTCCGAGTTCAGTTTCAGGCGGCTGGTCGTCATCCACTCGGCTACCTCTTTCATCCCTTCGTGCAGGTTGGCTCTGGCGGCGGCGGGGTCGTTGGTCAGGGAGAGGATCAGCTGGGTGTCGTCGGCGTAGGAGATTATGCTGAGGTGGTGTTTGCGTACGATGGCCGCGAGGGGGCTCATGTAGACGTTGAAGAGGGTGGGGCTCAGGGATGATCCTTGGGGGACGCCGCAGATGACTTCGGAGGCCTCTGACTTGTACGGTGGTAGGCGGACTCTCTGTGTTCTTCCGTCGAGGAAGGAGATGATCCATTCCAGCGCCTTGTCCTGGATTCCGATGTTGCTGAGGCGCCGTACTAGGGTGCGGTGGCAGACCGTGTCGAATGCCGCGGAGAGGTCTAGGAGGATGAGGGCCGCTGTTTCTCCATTGTCCATCAGGGCTCGGATGTCATCGGTGGCGACGATGAGGGCGGTCTCGGTGCTGTGTTTGGCTCGGAAGCCGGACTGTGAGGGGTCGAGGGATCCGTTCGTCTCGAGGAAAGCGGCCATCTGCTTGTTGACGGTCTTCTCGATGACTTTGGCTGGAAACGGGAGAAGCGAGATGGGGCGGTAATTTTTGAGGTCGGTGGGGTCCGCTGTTGGTTTCTTGAGTAGAGCGCTGAGTTCGGCGTGTTTCCAGCTTTCAGGGAAGATGGCGGTGTCGAAGGAGGTGTTGATGATGTCTCGCAGGTGGGGTGCGATGACAGCGTCGGCCTTGTTGAAGACGTGGTGAGGGCAGGGGTCGGTCGGTGATCCGGAGTGGATGGAGTTCATCGTGCGGATGGTGTCTTCGGTGCTGATCGGGGTCCAGGCGTGGAGGGTGGTGGTGGGGGGGGGTGGCTGGTCGGTCGTGGTGTGCGTTGGTTGGTTGTTGAAACTGCTGTGTATGTCCGTGATCTTGTTGTGGAAGTATGAGGCGAGGGAGTTGCAGAGGTCTTGCGATGGGGTGATGTCGTTGTTTCCTGCGCTGGGGTTGGAAAGCTCTTTCACGATGTTGAAGAGTTCCTTGCAGTTGTGTGCGTTGTTGTCCAACCGGTCCTTGAATGCTGTTTTCTTGGCGGCGCGGATCAGCTGGTGGTGTTTCCGGGTGGCAAGTTTGTAGGAGGTCCTGTTGTCCGGTGTCGGTTCCCTTTTCCAGACTTTCTCGAGGGCTCGGCAGTTCTTCTTGGAGCTCTTGAGTTCGTCGGTGAACCATGGGGCCTTCTTGCTGCCGGGTCTGCTAGGCGGGGTCCTCAGCGGGGCGAGTTCGTCCGCGCAGTTGCTGATCCACTTCGTGAGGTTGTCGGCGGCCTGGCTGGGGTTCGCTGAGCTGGCAGGAGGGTGTTGGCTCAGGGAGGTGGCGAGCTGGTCTGCTGTGATCTTGTTCCAGCTTCTGCGGGCGGT
Organism: Lissotriton vulgaris; assembly: GCF_964263255.1. Classification (NCBI taxonomy): domain Eukaryota; kingdom Metazoa; phylum Chordata; class Amphibia; order Caudata; family Salamandridae; genus Lissotriton; species Lissotriton vulgaris. The sequence goes on from NW_028252182.1 coordinate 4,662, forward strand.
CTGTTGCTGGTGTTGGTGGGTCGTCGTTCTCTTGAAGGTGAAGTGGACGCAGCTGTGGTCCGTCCATTGAAGCTCTGTGGCGTGGCTGAAGTCGATGTCTGTGCTGGATGAGAAGACGGCGTCGAGTGTATGTACGGCGAGGTGGGTGGGGGTGGACACCAGTTGCTTGAGTCCCAGGTTGGCGAGGTTGTCGAGCAGGGTGCTGGTGTTGTGGTCGTTGTTGTTTTCCAGATGGAAGTTGAGGTCTCCCAGGAGGATGTAGTCAGCGGAGGGGAGGGCATGCGGGCTGACGAAGTCGGCGATGTCCTCGCTGAATTGCGTGCGTGGTCCAGGGGGTTATGGGTTTATAGGGGAATAGGGTGGGAATTAATTTAGATGTAATTAAGTAATAATTTTTTTATTAATTGGTAATTATATTATTGTTAATTATTTAATAATTGGTAATTAATTTTTATTAATGTAATAATTGATCATTATGTTAAGTGTGTTATTTTATTATTGCTGTTTGTGTGCTCATAGGGGAATAGTGTGTAAAGTAATTGATATGTAATTAAGTAGTTACTAAATTTATATTTGTGTATTGGTAATTAATTTATTGGATATTAATTAATAATTGGTAATTATTTTTTAAATAATTATTTATTGGGATTTGTAAATAGTTTAGATTTATTTAATAAATAATATTTTTAATATTTTAAAATATAAATTTATTTATAAGTATGTTATTTTTAATGTCTACACTATCCAACACTTTCCCTACTGTTGCACTCTCTGGAGTTGGAATAGTGATTTTTACCCCTACGCTATCCAACGCTTTCCCTACTGTTGCATTCTCTGGAGTTGGAATAGTAATTTTTACCCCTACGCTATCCAACACTTTCCCTACTGTTGCACTCTCTGGAGTTGGAATAGTAATTTTTACCCCTACGCTATCCACCGCTTTCCATACTGTTGCATTCTCTGGAGTTTGAATAGTAATTTTTACCCCTACGCTATCCAACGCTTTCTCTACTGTTGCACTCTCTGGAGTGGGAATAGTAATTTTTACCTCTACGCTATCCAACAATTTCCCTACTGTTGCACTCTCTGGAGTTACAATAGTAATTTTTACTTCTACGCTATCCAACAATTTCCCTACTGTTGCACTCTCTGGAGTTGGAATGGTAATTTTTACCCCTACGCTATCCAACTTTTTCCCTACTGTTGCACTCTCTGGAGAGGGAATAGTAATTTTTACTTCTACGCTATCCAACGCTTTCCCTACTGGTGCACTCTCCGATAGCGTAGAAGTAAAAAATACTATTCCCACTCCAAACGTTTTCCTTACTGTTGACTCTCTGGAGTGGGAATAGTAATTTTTAACCCTCCAACATTTTTTTACTGTTTTTTTGGGGGGAGTTGGAATAGTATTTTATTTCCTCTGTTATTTAATATTTTTTGTTTTGTTTTACTTAATGTAGTATATAATTAATTTTAGAAATATTAAAAGTAAATTAATGTTTTTAAATGTGTTTTGTATAATTATAAATTTTTTATTTATGTTATTATTTTATGTTTATATTTGAATTTGTAATTTATAATATTTTTTATTATTTATAAGTTATAACAATAGTTATTAAAACGGATTTTTAAGTAAGTATATATATTATCTATTATATGCATTTGTTTAATTTTTTTAATTAAAATATGTATATTACCTATTCATTTTAAATAATATAAAATATGTTTAACTATATTTATTATATTTTAAAGTATTTTTTAATTAATTTTACATATTGTATTTAATTTAAAAAAACGATATTTTTTTAAAACAATATTTTTGACATCTATATATTTTTTTTCGATATTTTTGTACTTACCTTGTTGTAGATAGGATGTCGATATTGTTAACATCGATATTTTTGTTGCGATATTTTTTTATCTCGATATTCTGACTTTCAATATTCTGTCATAGATCCCTGATAAACATGGCAGTCTTGCAAAGAGTGGCGCAGAGGGTCTGGTAATATGCACAGTCATGATGCTCTTAGGCGGGGTAGTGCTTGAGAGAGTCAGTGAAAGTATGACATTTTTAAGGCGCGCATTTTACACATTGCAAGTGTGCAGAGAAAAAATTGAAGTGCAACACGTAAACTCTTTTCCATGAGTTTCCCTCCTGTCTAGAGGACGACCCCCATGGCCTATTTATCAGATTGTAACAGGTATAAACATAGGGACGTAACCTAAGCACACACTTGCACTTGCACTCTGCAAATTGTCTGGAGAACCTAATTGTATCTTTGAGGTTGAACAGGCTTTGGCAGAAGACTACAGAGTTAACATGGCACAAAGGGGTAACAGCCACGCTGATGAAATAAACTCTATGCTTAATGTAAGTAGATATGAAATTTGTTTTTAATTTATAAGGCAGCTCTGGTATTTGTTAAAAAACATTAGACAAGGAATAACTGTAAAAATAAGCATGCATATAGGTATTATTGTACTACTATGTCATTGAGACTTCACAGTTTTAAGAGGGTAAAACATTACAAAATAAAACAATGCCTTTTATACACATACCTTAAGTGTTGGTAGTCTTGATATGTAGGAGATGCTAGGTCTCCCCAAAATCCGTCATCTGTTCCATTACTAGGGGCCAATTGTGGTATGTGCACTGGCTGCTACTCTGTGCTCTCCAAAGCCCACTTTAAAAGTGACAGGTCCCAGGCACCGGAAATGACAATGACAATGACAAAAATTACGCAGTTGGGTGTATGAGAGCCTTCCCTGGAACCAAGGATTGTGTGGGATGTGTCACGCGTGCTGTGAGAGCATGTGCACACATTTAGAGATCAGTGTTAGGTTCCTAGAACCAAGTGTTTAGGGTAGTGTAAAATTGATGCAACAGGGGGTTCATAGAAAAAAGGATTAAGAATAAGCAGACAGCTGAAGCCCCCAGCACTCAGACTCGTGGATGCCTGACACACCGGGTTGGTGAAATGATGGTTTTAAAAAAAAAAAAAGGAAATCTTCATGCAGCCCCTGGACAGCGTGGAATAGCTCAGGTGTGTCCCTCCTTAGACCACGTGCTCTAAAAAAAACTGTCAGTCGTAGATGTATTGTGGAGGGAAACTTTTGTAAAGAGCAGAGAAGTGTTACCAGGAAACCCAAGGGGTTTTCATGCACCAAAATGACCAGTATGGAGCAAGAAGGGTGTATCCCAGTTTAGAGCAAGACATGTAAAAAACTGTCAGTCATAGAAGGCTTGACACAGGTAACCTGTGCAAAGGTCAAATAAGTGTCCAGTACGCCCTAGGCTATTACATGCAACATATGACTAGACTGAAGCAAAAAGGGTGTATTCCATATTAGAGCAGTGCTTCTAAAAACTGTAAGGCTGAGTTTTCTTAATGCATGAAACCCTTGTAACAGTCAGATAAGTACGTCTAGCACTCCTAGGGGGTTTCGTGCAGAAGCGCCTTTTCTATAGGAGTTGCTACCACCACCCCTATTATCTATACTGCCCAGCCTGTCAATGCACACTTCAAATAATTACCTTTCAAACTCAGGTTTTCTTTTTTGTACTTTCACAAGAGCAAGCAGGTGAGGCTAAGTTAAACCAAACTCTTAACACCTATTTCAGTTCCCAACCCGCACCAGAGTATGGCCTATGCATAATCAGCAAATTCCCTGGGCTTTAAAAATGCAAAGCTACGTGGCTCATGAGGAGAGGCTGTAGCGGGATGATCAGAGAAACGCCCTGTAATTCTGGGAAAATCACCTGTGATTCTGGGCAAATAATGTCCAAGGTCCTAAAATGTCAGCCTGTACCGCCACTGCTGTTCATGCTATATTTTAATTAGTTATATGGCTTTCTTGTAATAATATAAATATATATATATATTTTTTTACTTCTGTTTAAAAAAAAAATTATGCAGGATCTCCGAGAGCTAACATTGTCTGATGAGGAAACTGCTGCATTTGAACAGGGTTTAATGAGTGAAGGGATGCACACCTTGTTTATCCTGTTTCTTTCGTTCTTCCTGTTCCTCTTGCCTTTGTTCAGGTTGCGTGCAGAACGGTTGTATTAGGCCCGCCCCACTGCCATCTGTTAGAATGAACTTTTTAGGGATGGGACTGCGTCTAGCCCCATGAAACCAATCGCACAGCGTCATGCCTCCCTTGGCGTGCATATGTATTCGAAGGTTCTTTAACCATTTATCAGTACTATTCCATATTTTTTACCATATTTTCAGCTTCTCATTTAAACATTATCATCACATTTTTATCCAAATCCACAGAAACCGATTCTAGTGCCAATTTTCAGGTTTTCTAATATTCTGATTGTGCCGATCCGGGCCTCTTAAAAGAATATGAGTAATGCGTTGTCCATTACAAGCATTCTTTATTTGACTTTAAAAACCCAATGCATTTCGGGCCAATTAGGACGGAAAGTGATAGTTGGAGACAGATTAGGCAGAGGAATGGGTGTGCGAAGGACATAGTATAAGGGGAGAGATGCAATGCGTGAATAAGCTATGCTGAAAAAAAGTGCAGTATTGATTTTTTTTTGTAAAATATGTTTTTATTGCAGAATCATGTACAAACAATCAGATAATCCGACCTTCCCACCTCTGACAACTGTGATCCAACGATCAATGGGCAAACGGAACGCAGCCATTTAGCCCACATCCCGGAGGCCGGGCGGCGTCAACTACTAAAATGCTAGAGGTATCAAAATAAAAGAGCAAGCAATTGCAACCGGTCGGCAGAGCAGTTTAGTATCCGCATTTCTATAACACCCAACCGCTCCCGTAACACAATCAACTAAAAAACAAATCCCAATAGGAGTTAAAGAACATCATCAGAAGCGCAACCCAATCACACTCAGTCATCCACCTGAGCTTCCCCCATTGGGTCCTCCAACACTCCACACTCAATACATCCAACCACAATACAAGGAATATATTTCTTAAGCACTCAACATAAAATGTTCGCAAATGATCCAGGTGTCTACTAGGTTCTCCCCACCGTTGGAAATAAAACCCAACTGTCCCTCCCCTATCCCACCCCCCCAACTGCTGCCGTTGTGGTTCCAGTTCACGTAGACATAATTGTACCCTGCTGCGGTCTGAGGGATCAATACTCAATTGCTGTTGTGTCCCATGGAACCCCTCATAGTGGCCATCTCCCCTATTCCTCTTCTTCAGTCAAATAATCCTTAAGGGCTTGCACCAACGCCTCCCAGGCCCTTGCCGTTTCTAGGCCCTTCTCATTAGTTGTACGGGTGGCCTGTCGGAGCCGAATCACACTCTCACTCCGGGCCCATTTCTGTAGTTCATTCATCCATCTCCTATTGGATGGGCCCTCTTTCGATTTCCAATGCCAGGTGATTTCTCTTTGGGCTAAAATAAATCCTAAGTCAATGAATTTGCTAGTTATTTTTGTTTTCGCTGTATGAGGGAACCAGAGCAACAAACACGTCGCCATGCCGTACTCCACCTGTCGATCAGTAACTGCATTAAAGAGCGCCCCCACCTCTGACCAATACGTCCCCAACTTTGGACAATCCCACATCATATGGTCCAATTCTGCTTCAGGTGTCAGGCATCTGGGACACGCTGCCTCTGGCACTTGGATGTGCCTCCTGATCTTCCCCGGGGTCAGATAAGCCCTGTGTATCACAAAAAAGTGCACTTGCTGAAAGCGGGCATTTCTACTCCCCTTCCATGTCCTCCTCAAGATGTGACCCCATGTCGCGTCCGGTATGGGTTTCCCTATACTCGCCTCCCACTTTCCTTCAAGGTTGCAAGTGGTTCTAGACCTTCGTGCAACATTCGCGACTGGAGGCAGGTGACCGCCTTAAATGTACCCGCCGCCGTTACCACATACTGGCAGGCCATAGTGGTGCAGGGCACCGAAGATCCAGTCCTCCAGTGCCTCTGTATCGCCGCCGTCACGGCCGCGTGCAATAAGAAACTCCCATCGGGGAGGCCAAACTGGTCCTGGAGTACCCTGAAGGGCAATAACTCGCCTTCGGCATATAGATCACCTAGAATGTGAAGGCCAAAGTCCTCCCAGTCCAACAACGGAGACCAGCACCGCCATGCGGCAACGCCGTCAGTACCCCCAGACGGAGCTCCGGTGCATACGGGCGTGTCACTCCTACCCTCTTCAGACTCCTATGTCAACATAAACGCACGGTCTCCTCCTCCAGGGTTAAATCTCTTAATACTAGCTTCTGTTGCATTATAATATAGGACAGGATATGCCTCTGTAACCCCGCCCTGCGGGACTGCTCCAGACCTCTAAATTCCTTTGCAACATGCTGTGTGAGAATCTGCAGTTGCGCCGCCAAATAATATAATTCAAAATCAGGAACTGCCATTCCACCCTCCGCCTTAGGTCTCATCAGCGTATTCAGTGCCACTCTACGCCTCCCATGTCCCCATAGAAAATCTGTCGTTAGTGTACGCAATTCTTTGAAGACCCGTTGAGGGATCCATATCGGCAATGTGCGTAAAGCAGCCGAGGCAAAGCCACCATTTTAAGTAGCGCCACCCTGCCCAGCACCGAGAGAGGGAGAGACGCCCAGAAGGCCATACAGCCCTTCAGAGCCCTTACACAGCGCTCTATGTTCCCCTCCAGCATATCATCAGCATCATGATAGATGCAGACACCCAAATAAGTGAAACATGACCGTTCCCATATGATGTCCACGGTCAGGTGAGGCCGGGGCCTGTCAACCTGCAGTGGAAAAATGCACGTTTTGCCCCAGTTAACCTTAAGGCCAGACAGCTTCCCAAAGTTCCTCAGCATAGCAACCGCTCCCTCCAATGCCGTCGCCGTGTCCTCCAAGAATAGCAGCAGGTTGTCCGCATATAATGAAATGTAATGCGGGGTCTCGCCGCATACAAGTCCATCATACGCCATGCCCGACCTCGCTTGGAGTGCCAGGGGTTCAATCGCCAGCGCGAACAACAAAGGGGAAAGCGAGCATCCCTGCCTTGTCCCTCTTCCCACTGGATACTCAGCGGATATTACCGAGCCCAGCCTTACCCTGACTGTTGCTGAGGAATAGAGGACTTTTGTCCAGCGCCCAAACTGCTCCCCCAAACTGAACTTCTCCAGCACCCTATCAAGGTACCCCCACTCCAGGCTATCGAAAGCTTTTTCGACATCTACGGACAATACTGGATCTGGGTCGGATCCAGGTCGCACCCCAGCACCCGGATAAGGCGGCGGATGTTAGTCGAGGTATTCCTGGTGGGAATAAACCCGGCCTGGATCAACGTGGTCATGTGTGGGAGCAATCTGGTGGCCAGAATACGACTCAGAATTTTATAGTTCACTGTCATAATGGACAACGGCCTATATGAAGTCACATCACCACCTTCCCGCCCGGGCTTCAACAGCGGAACGATCAACGCCTCTCTCATCGACAAATGCCCCAGCTCCATAGCTTCGGCATAGACCTCTAACAATCGCAGTGCCAAAATATCAATATATTTCGCATAAAATTCGAACGGCAGACCATCCACTCCTGGTGTCTTGTTTCGAGCCATCTGCTTAATAGCCCCCCTAAACTCAGGCAACGTTATGTCGCAACCCAAGTCCTCAGCGCTGTCTTCATCCAGCAATGGGAGCTGGATCCCCCCAGATAGTCCTCTATGTCGGAAACCTCAGCCTCCAATTGACTCTGATAAAGGGTTGTATAGTAACTCATGAAGCGCGTCAGGACTGCAGCTTGAGCATATACCATCTCCCCTGTCGTACGCACGCTCACGATTGGGCTACCTCTGGGCACCGGATTAGTCATTCTCGCCAACAACGTGCCTACCTTGTCTCCTTCAGCATGCACTTTGGTAGTATATAGTCTATGGTCATAGCTCCGCAGTCTTTCTGTTTCCCCTGCAACTAGTTCTCTTGCTTCCTATAATCGTGTGTGCAGCATTGGCTGCTCGGGCCGCCGCTGCTCCAGCTCCCTCATTGCAACCTACGCTTTGTTCACGTCAGCAAGGACCACTGTGCGTTCACCCGAAAACCTACCAATACACAGGCCTCTCACAACTACCTTGAATGCATCCCATTCTACCAATCTAGTGGTGGCCGTCCCCCCATTCTTGTTGAAATAATGCTCAATACCTTCGCGGATACTAGCACCAAAAACCTGGTCTCCCAAGGTCTCCGGTCGCAATCTCCACGTGGGGACCGCCGACCTCACTCACTGCCACTGAACACACGGCAACTGGGGATTGTGTTCAGAAATAGACCTAATCAAATATTCGGTGTGTGTCATCAGGGCGGCTATCGAACCACTACATAAAATGGTATTGATCCGGACATGTAGTTTGTGGAATGCGGAGAAAAATGAGTAATCCATATCGTTGGGATGGTGTCCCCGCCACACATCAATGAGACCCCATCTGTCTTGCCAGTTCGTCCTCTGCTTGGCAAGCCTGCGAACCGGGGAGTCAGTCAACGGTGGGTGCGATCTATCTAACAATACATCTGTAATGGAGTTCAAATCCCCCCCAAGGATCACCGGACCTGCCAGAAAATGTGCTAAGGAACCCGATAGTCCTTCAAGGAATCGGGTCTGGTCTACATTCGGGGCATAAATACTACACAGAACTACATCACGGCCAAATAGTCTCTCTGCCACTGCTACAAACCTACCCTCAGGGTCCACAACCTGGTTCGTGGCCTGAAAAGGGAGTCCATCCCTCACCCATATCAAGACCCCTCTGGCATATGCAGAGTAGGTCGTGCCGAACACCTGGCCACGCCACCTCTTCTGCAAGGCACTACATTCCTGTTTGGTAAGATGGGTCTCCTGGAGCAGCGCTATTTGGATCCCACGTCTCACCAAGTACGCATGTACCCTATGGCGTCTGGACATGGTTCGTAGACCTCGGACGTTCCACGTGAGACACTTCAGACTAGGTAACGTCCCCATTGTAACCATCCTTCAACCGCTCCGCCAGCTGTTCCTGTCCACCAACACCATTGCAGCTCCGATCCCTGAATACAACTCCCCCTGAAGCTCCCCCATCCCCCCTCCCAGAACAGGACCCAATAACACATTATTAGCCCCCATCCAAACGTCCACAACAACTCACACAATTCTACTCTGTAGTAGCCACTATAGATAGCCTTAAGGGCAGTAGGAGGGTGGTTCAGGGCCAACGGGCGGCAGGGCTCGCCCCCACTCCGAGCCCATGATCCCACGGAATAGTTCGCCACAGTACCTGCAGTTCCAAGGTCTACCAGTTACAGCAGATCCGCAGGGGCCCAGACCATGGCAGTAAAGTCCTAGAGGTGTCATTCGCCAAAGATTCCATCCGCCATTTGGGGGGTGACTATCAGACCCTTGGCACTATCCGCATCGGAGAGTTCCGTTCCCGTTTTTCCCCCGTCATCTTCAGACTCCGAACCCACCGTCGATCCCTCTCTTTGTGATCCGGTGATCACTGCAGTTGCTGCCAGCTCTCCCCGCTTGTCCGCAGCCATTTGGGTGTCCTGTTGCGTCTTCTGGGCCTTGTTGCATTTACGGAGGCGTTGTGACTTACGCACCTGGACAGGCTTTGTCCTACTACAATCTCCTCTACCTCTGCGGTCCGTGCCAGCCCTATATGATTCAACACAAGTCCATACTTCCTCAGGAGTCTGAAAAAAGTGCATTGAACCATCTAGGATAATTCTCAACTTGGCTGGGAAGAGCAGAGAATACTGTATCCCACTCTTCCCTAAGTTCCTTCTTCACATTTAAATAAGAGGCCCTGCGTCTTTGAACTTCTTGGGTGTAGTCTGGAAAGATTGTGACCGCACTATTCGCCACCTGGAAAGGCCCAGCCAAACGCGCCCGCTGTATCAGCAGATCTCTGTCCTTAAAGTGCAAAACTTTGATCACCACCGGCCGAGGAGGGCGACCCGGCAGGGGCGGCTTGGCCGGTACCCTATGCGCCCTTTCAAGGGAGAAGAAGGGTGAAAGGCCCTCCGGGGCAACAACTGTTTTGAGCCAGTTCTCCATATAGGCAACCATGTCGGCCCCCTCCGTTTTCTCGGGCAGACCGACCACCCGGACATTGTTGTGTCTATTGCAACTTTCTGAATCCTCTGCCCTCTTTTCCAAGATCGCCAAGCGGTCCAACACATCCTTCAGCTTGTGTTCCGCTGTCACCACCGCCGGTTTCAGGACTTGAAGCAGTAGTTCGTTTTCCTTCACCCTGTCCACTAGTTTGGAGTGGTCCGCTCTCAGGTGCCCCAACCCCGTTGCAACCTGTGCTATATCGTGGTGCAAGGATTCCTTAGTTGCCGTTATGACGTCCAGGTTGCCGTCGAGGCGTTTATTCAGTCTTTGTTCCTGCGTTGTACCTTCCGGGTCAGTCCGGATGTTACGACCCTCTTCCTGCCCCATCTCCTCCTCCTGTCCCAATTTCAGCTTCGTTTCACGGCCGTATGCCGCCATCTGTGCTATCAGAGCTACTGCCTCTGCCACGGGTACTCTCAGTTCGCCCCGTGGCTTTTCATCGCTTGATCAGCACCTCCCCAGTCTGTTCGGCGCAACGCCCGGGTCCTCTCCTCTGTTTATTCTCTCCACTCAAGGCCTCGGGCCCCCCGAGGAGCGTAGACGCTATCGTCGCGTTACATCCCAGCGGGTCTAGCCCTCCTCAGATCCTTAGGGCCAAACGCGGGCCGTGCACCGCTCCTCCAGCGTCGCACACCCTCATGTAGTGACACATGCTTGCGCTCTCCAGCTTTGCGTCACTTCAATTGGGCCCCTGGTTTTGGCCTCTCAGTGCGCAGGCACCCCAACAGTTCTAACCAAGCACTGAAGCGTAGGTCAAGACAAATAGTCCACCTCCATAATCCTTAGGCCCTGGATAGTGCCCAGAACGCCTTTGCCCTCAATCTCCCATGTCGTCAGCGGTACAGTGATATCTCCCAAACAAAGGCCACTCTCCTCGCCGCAATCCAAACCATCCAGGTGGTATGTGAAGCTCTATAGGGGTCCAATGCAGCTTCGCTCCCCAGCATTGCACTGTGCCAACAGAGCAATGAACACAGTCACAGTGAGCCTTCAGCAGTTCTGAATCGCCCAGTTTCGTCAACAGTGGGACTGCCGGTCTCATTCACTACACCACGGCCCCCTTATCGCCTCCCGGCTGTACCATCGGGCCTGCAACCGCTCCCCTTCTCATTTAGTCTGTGCTACGCCGCAGACCTGCCCCTGCCCTCAACTCCTCAATATCGGGCGCAGGTCCGCAGCGCAGCACCCACCAGGATCGTCGAGGGGGGTTACACTCTCCCGCAGCCCGTCTTCCGTCATTCGTCGGCCAGAGCTCCTTTGCACCCGGCCGGGCCGTGGGGTCTCGCAAAAGCCCCGGTTGATATCCCAGTTCCGCCTCCTCCTCTAGTCCCAGTGTCGCTCCCGCAGGGGACCGCAATCCCCCACAACCAGGCCGTCGTTCAGGCACTGCTCCCTGCAGCTCCGACACTGCCGGTGCCTTCCAGTTCCAAAATTGCCACCATTACCGTTGCGGGTGCGGCACGGCTCGCGAGTCCTCCTTCAGGCGGCCACCATCTTAGGGCGACATCGTAGTTTCGGCTCCCGCCGCTCCACAGCGCTGCGGCGAGGGTCCCAGCTGCAGTCCTGCCCTCCGCTCCACCTCGTAGCAGGCAGATCGTGCTCCACGCTCTTCTCACTGTCTGGGCTAGTTCTCCCATCTACCGTTTAGCGCATCACTCCTCTCCGAGCGTTCACCCTGGTCCGAGGCCGTCGCCATCTTGCCCTCGGCTCTCGACTCCCTCGGTGCAGCAATCGACTCTTGTTGTGCCTCTGGGCCCCCAGTCACCACCAACGTGAGCTTAAATGCTGCCCTCAGTGTTCCGCTCGGTATACCTGTACCACGGCCGGATTTCAGGATGTTTTTCAGGATAAGCTTCGGGATCAGGCGCTGAGCTACAGGCTCACACCGCCGTCTCCATCTGCGCCCAAGCCACGCCCTCCCAAAAGTGCAGTATTGATGAATTTTAATTGCAACTATGCACGTACCTAAGAATAACAGTGCTAATGTTGACTTTGTTATTATTAATTGTAGTGACCCCCGAAGAAGGGCACGGAGTGACACAAAATGCATTGGGTTTTTAAAGTCAAATAAAGACTTCTTGTGATGAACAACCCATTACTCATATTCTTTTAAGAGGCCCGGATCGGCACAATCAGAATATTAGAAAACTGGAAATTGGCACTAGAATCGGTTTCTGTGGATTTGGATAAAAATGTGATGATAATGTTTAAATGAGAAGCTGAAAATATGGTAAAAAATATGGAATAGTGCTGACAAATGGTTAAAGAACCTTCGAATACATATGCACGCCAAGGGCGGCATGACGCTGTGCGATTGGTTTCATGGGGCCAGACGCAGCCCCATCCCTAAATAGTGGGGCAGGCCTAATACAACCGTTCTGCACGCAAACTGAACAAAGGCAAGAGGAACAGGAATAACGAAAGAAACAGGATAAACAAGGTGTGCATCCCTTCACTCATTGAAGATTCATACTATAGCCCCACCTAGGGAGTGCACCCACCGGAAAAAAGCAGTAAATGGAAAGAAGATGCAACAGAATACTAATACATAGAAATTGATGGAAGATCTCAGTTCATCGCAAGTGGGACTAAACTTGCACTTATTAATTAAAACATGGAATGACATATTGTGGCAAAGTTTTCAGTTTTAAAAAAACATTATGGAAAAGAATCGATGCACGGTTGAATTGCAGACATGCAAGTTGGGAAATGTAGTTTTGAAAAGTTGGAAGGCACACCAGGGCGGGAGGTTGGAAATCTGCAGCTGATTGGGAGGGAGAGCACGAGAGTGATACGATTTAAACAAGTGGGTGGGAGCAAGTAACTGATCTACAGTTGGTGAGAGATGGCGAGGACCGCAGGTTTTAACTAACAACCACAGCAGGTACGGAGGGAAGCGGGATGAGGGAAACGTTGCTTGATTCATTAGGCATAAGCACGGGGCAGACACAGGAGCTTTAGTTCCTTTTAAACTCATAAATGAGTAGCGTAAGGACAACGTAGGACACGCACGTTTATAAGCCTCAACAAGCTTTCATAACCCCTTAGAACAGCCGTAACTTTTTGAGCAAACACGGGTGTAGAAGGGAAGTTTTTGAACGTAAACTGAAGGGTTGGAGGATGAATATGTGGAAGGCAGGTAAAGAGACAGGGACCATCTGGGAAGTGTCAGCAGTAGCATTAGGACGGAAAGTGATAGTTGGAGACCGATTAGGCAGAGGAATGGGTGTGCGAGGGACATAGTTTAAGGGGAGAGATGCGATGCGTGAATAAGCTATGCTGAAAAAAAGTGCAGTATTGATGAATTTTAATTGCAACTATGAATGTACCTAAGAATAACAGTGCTAATGTTTACTTTGTTATTATTAATTGTAGTGAACCCCGTAGAAGGGCACTGAGTGGCCCGAAATGCATTGGGTTTTTAAACTAAAATTAAGACTGCTTGTGATGAACAACGCATTACTCATATTCTTTTAAGAGGCCCGGATCGGCACAATCAGAATATTAGAAAACTGGAAATTGGCACTAGAATCGGTTTCTGTGGATTTGGATAAAAATGTGATGATAATGTTTAAATGAGAAGCTGAAAATATGGTAAGAAATATGGAATAGTGCTGACAAATGGTTAAAGAACCTTCAAATACATATGCACGCCAAGGGCGGCATGACGCTGTGTGATTGGTTTCATGGGGCTAGACGCAGCCCCATCCCTAAATAGTTAATTCTAACAGATGGCAGTGGGGCAGGCTTAATACAACCGTTCTGCACGCAAACTGAACAAAGGCAAGAGGAACAGGAATAACGAAAGAAACAGGATAAACAAGGTGTGCATCCCTTCACTCATTGAACATTCCTACTATAGCCCCACCTAGGGAGTGCACCCACCGGAAAAAAGCAGTAAATGGAAAGAAGATGCAACAGAATACTAATACATAGAAATTGATGGAAGATCTCAGTTCATCGCAAGTGGGACTAAACTTGCACTTATTAATTAAAACATGGAATGACATATTGTGGCAAAGTTTTCAGTTTTCAAAAAATATGATGGAAAAGAATCGATGCACGGTTGAATTGCAGACATGCAAGTTGGGAAATGTAGTTTTGAAAAGTTGGAAGGCACACCAGGGCGGGAGGTTGGAAATCTGCAGCTGATTGGGAGGGAGAGCACGTGAGTGATACGATTTAAACAAGTGGGTGGGAGCAAGTAACTGATCTACAGTTGGTGAGAGATGGGGAGGACCGCAGGTTTTAACTAACAACCACAGCAGGTACGGAGGGAAGCAGGATGAGGGAAACGTTGCTTGATTCGTTAGGCATAAGCACGGGGCAGACACAGGAGCTTTAGTTCCTTTTAAACTCATAAATGAGTAGCGTAAGGACAACGTAGGACACGCACGTTTATAAGCCTCAACAAGCTTTCATAACCCCTTAGAACAGCCGTAACTTTTTGAGCAAACACAGGTGTAGAAGGGACGTTTTTGAACGTAAACTGAAGGGTTGGAGGATGAATATGTGGAAGGCAGGTAAAGAGACAGGGACCATCTGGGAAGTGTCAGCAGTAGCATTAGGACGGAAAGTGATAGTTGGAGACAGATTAGGCAGAGGAATGGTTGTGCGAGGGACATAGTATAAGGGGAGAGATGCGATGCGTGAATAAGCTATGCTGAAAAAAGTGTAGTATTGATGAATTTTATTTGCAACTATGAATGTACCTAAGAATAACAGTGCTAATGTTGACTTTGTTATTATTAATTGTAGTGAACCCCGTAGAAGGGCACTGAGTGGCCCGAAATGCATTGGGTTTTTAAATTAAAATAAAGACTGCTTGTGATGAACAACGTATTACTCATATTCTTTTAAGAGGCCCGGATCGGCACAATCAGAATATTAGAAAACTGGAAATTGGCACTAGAATCGGTCTCTGTGGATTTGGATAAAAAAGTGATAATAATGTTTAAATGAGAAGCTGAAAATATGGTAAAAAATATGGAATAGTACTGTCAAATAGTTAAAGAACCTTCGAATACATATGCACGCATTTGAACAGGGTACATGTAAAAGAGCATCCACTTTAGGAAGCTTGTAGTAAAAGTTATGTCTCAAAGTACTGATATGTGTAGGGAAGTCAGAAAAGATACCAGAAGCTCGTTGTAGGTAGACAGAGGTTTATTTGATGCTCACGATTTAAGATCCCAGCTTGTCATGAGCAAAACAGATGACAGCCATAACTGTCTACATTCTACTTGTTTAAACCATAACAAGGTTGCCACAACACGAGCTTGCCACGAGCAGCCAGACACACCTGAACGCTCGTGACAGCTCGTGTAAACAAATGTGCATTCCCAACACACCTTCCCCCCTTAAAAAAAAAACAGAAAGGAAAAAAAAAAAAACAAAAAAAAACAAGAATCAATTCATAACAAAGTCATTAAACCTAACAGGTAAACGATGAGAGCGAGTAGCTCTGGTATTGTCAGGATTACATTCAGCTTGAGAGCATTTTTCATTGTCACCTTGTCTCCCGACATCATAAAAAACATTACTGTCCGAATCATCCACAAATTGACACGGCCCATTAAACAAAGAAACCCTGCTAAAATTCCATACAGAACCTCCATCAACCCTGACCGCATTTCTAAAGACTTCAATAACCTTCCTAGGATTTGACCAAACTGGAAAACCCTTACTCACACCCTCTTTTTTTTTGATTCGAACTGAATCACCCACCTTGATAGGACGACTAGACGTAGAACCATGCCTTTGGACCATGTCACGTTTCATTCTATCCTTATACGACTGAACCCTGTGTTGGACAGCATCAAAATCAACATTAGAGCAATTTTCAAAGCCAACTAAATTCTTTTTTAGCCACCAAGGGACTAACTTAGTGCTGGGCTTCCTTCCTCTTAAAAGCTCAAAAGGGGAAACCAAGGTAACGGAATTTGGTGAAGTCCTATAAGCTAAAAGCATAGATTGCAAAGCATTCCTCCAATTCAGATTACCCTTGATAGAAAGTTGGATGGCTTCTTTGATCACACGGTTGAAGCGTTCAACCTGGCCATTTGCCTCAGGATGGAAAACTGCAATTCTCCTGTGAACAATACCACATTTAACCAAAAAAAGTTCAATCTCCTTACTCACAAACTGCGGACCATTGTCAGTCACAACTTCCTGTGGAATCCCCTCTCTGCAAAAAATCTCATCTAAAAATTCTATCACCTGACACGAAGTAACTTCTCTAACCATTCTGACCTCGGGCCATTTTGAAAAGTAATCTATAAGTACTATTCCATAAGCCTCCTGTTTAGGTAGACAACTGAAAGGCCCAATGATGTCTAACCCCAGTTTCCGCCAGGGGCCTAAAGGTAAATCAATTGGACAAGGCTCAGGACGAAGAGCGACCGCAGTTTTATCACTGTTAGAACAATAGGGACAACACCGTACAAAATGGTCTACACACGAGTCAATACCTGGCCACCAGAAAGACTCCTTTAAACGCCTTCTGGTAAAGGATATACCCAAATGTCCCTCATGAGCAATTTCAAGAAGGGAATTCCTGATCTGAAAAGGTGGAACAATCTTATCACTCCGAAGAATTAAACCATTTTCCACAGCAAGTTCTTCTTGAACTTTAAAAAAACCCATCAAACTTCCAGACAGCTTCCTCTGTTCCGGCCAACCATGCACCAAATACTTCTTGACGCTGCACAACTCCAAATCTTTATCCATCTCATCCATCCAGACATCCTCTTGCAACGAAAACCGATCACCATAAACAGAATTAACATCTTGAAAAGTGAAAGCGACTTCACACTCCTCTTCATTGATCACTTCCAGAACACTAGTATCAGAAATCAGTCTGGACATACAGTCTGCATGAACATTCGCCTTCCCTTGAACATACTCAATAGTGTACTGAAAAGATTGCAACCTAGAAGCTAATCTAGCGAGACGTGCCGACATAGTTCTCCCTCCACCTGGGGCCATGAGATACACCAAAGGCTTGTGGTCAGTCTTTATCAAAAATTTAGTACCCCACAAGAAAGGTCTGAAATGTTCTGCTCCCCAAACACATGCCAGCAACTCTCTTTCTATGACAGAATAATTCTTTTCTGCATCTCGCAAAGCTCTAGATGCATAAGCCACAACCCATTCTTTCTCACAATCTTTCTGCAGCAGTACTCCACCCAAACCGGAAGAGCTAGCATCCACCATAATGATGCATTTCACGCCAACCACAAAAGGTTTGAGACACGGAGCATTTACGATAAACCCTTTTAAAGATTGAAAAGCATGTGTCATTTCATCAGTCCAAACAAACTTAGCGTTTTTCTTCAAAAGACACCTGAACGGGTCAACTTTTACTGAAAAATTTGGGATAAACTTAGCGTAAAACTCAATGAGGCCTAAAAAGGCCACAAGTTGCTCTTTTGACATAGGTACAGGAGCATTCGTGATGCTCTTAACGTGATTCTTCTTTGGTTTGATTCCCATTCCACTAATGGTATGCCCTAGATATTCCACCTCCTTTTGCCTAAATTTGCATTTGTCAAGGCGAAGTGTAAGGCCCTTCTCCGCTAACGCAGCAATCACACACCTTAGGTTATTGTCATGCTCAAAATCATCTTTCCCATGCACTAAAATGTCATCCTGGAATGCTATGGCACCACTCAAACCCTCCAAAGTATCCCTCATTAGTCTCTGGAACACGGAGGCAGCACTTGCCAGTCCAAAAGGCATACGACAAAACCTATATAAACCTTCGGGTGTGATAAAGGCAGTAATGTTTTTGGACTCCTCTGCAAGCACAACTTGATGGTAAGCACTGGCTAGGTCAACACAAGAGAAAACCTGTGCACCAGCCAGCGTCGAGACCATCTCATGGAGGTTGGGTAGGGGATGCGAATCTACCCAAATTGCGCCATTTACACTGCGGAGGTCAATGCATAATCTAAGTTCTCCATTGGACTTAACCGAAATAACAATCGGAGAAACCCAAGGTGACGACTCAACAGGTTCAATAATGTTTTTCTCACATAGATCTCTTAGCATATCTTTAAGTTTAACTCTATAGGATAAAGGAACATTCCTCACTCTATGTCTTACAGGAATGGCATTCTCAGACAATTTGATGACGTGTTCAAAACCTTTATACCGACCTAAGGTACCGCTGAAAACAGTAGGGAAAGATTTACGTAAATCCTCAACAAGTAATGAGTTGTCCCCAACAACACTTGACACATTCAATGGTTGTACAACATACACAGGAGGGTCAGCCCTTGGATCAATCTTCATCCCCAATTGGTATTGATGTGGCCAGCTCAACAACGACAACCCAGATCTTGACACATAAACTTTTCCTGAAATGTGTCGGTCAGCAAATTGTATATTTGCTATAAAGTAACCAATAAGGTCAATTTTATGACCAGTGTAACCACCAGGGGATACATCCGAATCAAGTAACTTCTTGTCAGGAAATTTATCTTTGAAAACATTTAGAGAAATTAAGGTGTACCATGCACATGAGTCTACGAATATCTCCAAACTCACATCATCGATATTTATACTACAAGATGGAAATTTGGTGCAATCACCATCTTCACATACATTGATAACAGTATTAATTTGAAATGTTTCTTCATCACCCGATTGAAATTCTTCACAACACTCATGTACACAATTCATTTTCCCTGGTGGTGATCTACAACATTTTGTGAAGTGACCCTTCTTGTAGCACTTTGAACAAGTTTTTCCTAAAGCAGGACAGTTCTTATGGTCTGCTAAATGTCCGTCACTTCCACACCTAAAACACAATAGTTTTGAGGTTTTCCTTTCATATTTCTGATTCCTAAATTTGTTGTCATTTCTAGAATGAAATTCATTTCTTTACGAAAAACTTTTCTTAAATTTGTCCACGTCTTTAGACACGCTAAAAACATCACTTTTATCATTGCCCCTGATCTCCTTGACAAATTTCTCTGAGTGTTCTATAGATTTCGCAATATCAATAGCATTATTAAGAGACATATCAGAGGTTGTCCAAAGACGTTCTTGCACTTTTTTGTTATTGGTTCTCATCAAGATTTGATCCCTTAGCACCTGCTCATAAGATATATGTTCAAAATCACACGTAACAGCCAAAGATCTTAACGCTGATACAAAATCCTCTACAGGTTCATCTGCACGTTGCTTTCGAGAATAGAATATAAACCTCTCCATGACAATATTCTTTTTTTTTCCGTATCTTAAACACAACTGTTGTGAAGCATACTCGTACACGTTGATATTCCCCGGATTTATAAGATCAGGTAATGTTTTGAACTCTTTTAAAGCTATACCACCCAAACAATGTTTTAATAGTGATAGCTTCCTTTCTGGTTCACACTCCCCTTCTTCTAATACATCAACATAGGCCAAAAAAACAGGTTCCAAAATTTCCCAAGCCATTGGTGGTTCACCAGGAGAGGACAGAAAGGAAGGGGGAGGTACGATACCAGACATGGTAATTTAATTATTAAACAAGCTATGTAAGAGTCGAAAAAAAAATAAAACAAAAAAAAAAATATATATATATATTATAACAGTATGTACTTGACAGTCAACTTTAAAATCACAGTAAATATTTAAAGCACACACTAATTGCATGTGACTGAAACCTTCTAATGGCAACAAAAGGAAAACTAAATGTATCTTCAAATTTCCGCAGGTGATTGAAAGATGATCGTAGTTGCGATCTTCACTGTAAATCCAGGTTGAAACGCGGTGAGTAACGTGTAAATTGCGAAGAAATCGTCTTTATCGCTCTTGCGTGCGCGATGACAGAGACCGGCAGGATAGTAACTTAGCAACGTTGCGCGATCACTTAGCAACGTTGCGCAATGACGTAGAAAGTCACGTGATCAGCGCTGTTTAGAAGACATGCGCGAACCCCTGCACACGTAAGCAGGCAGTGCTCGCGAGTAACAAAGACGCCACAGTAAATAAGTAAGAAAAACCTTATTTCCTTTTTTTCTTTAGAAACGAGTCTTCCGCTTCCCTCGAACAGCATAAATCCAAGGTAGACGTGTGAAATCCTGAAGGCGCTAGATGATTTCGGTGAAAATCCAGGATAAGAAGAAAATAGTAATCCTTTTTTTTTTTAAATTCCTCTCTTAGGGTCCTCTTCACGTAGGTAGTGAAGCTCCCGCTCGTCGCCAGTGTAGGGAAGTCAGAAAAGATACCAGAAGCTCGTTGTAGGTAGACAGAGGTTTATTTGATGCTCACGCTTTAAGATCCCAACTTGTCATGAGCAAAACAGATGACAGCCATAACTGTCTACATTCTACTTGTTTAAACCATGACAAGGTTGCCACAACACGAGCTTGCCACGAGCAGCCAGAAACACCTGAACGCTCGTGACAGCTCGTGTAAACAAATGTGCATTCCCAACAGTATGTATTTTTTTTTTTTCATTTCTTGAGGTGTTTTTATGTGTAGGCTTTAACAGACTATGACATAGAGATGCAACTAGCAGTCAATTCAATACAACAACTGGATACTGAAGAGGCAGGGAACCTGCGCTCTTTTATTCCTTGTTGATGACGACTATCCCCGGATCAGGGTACATTGATTCAGCAGTCTCAAGTGGGTCCATGTATCCGGCCCACGCTCCATCATCGTTGGTCTGAACTTTTGACTCTGCCCCTATCAGGCACTGCCAAATAACCCATCTAAGTGCTTATTGCATCTCAGTGCTATTTTACATTTATTCTTCAAAAATGTATATCTCAATGTCTACTTGTTGGATTTTTACGTTTTGGTCTTGTTTTATTCATAGAATTATTCTCTATTCTTTCTAACCGTGTGTGAAGTATTTTTGTTGTGTTTTCACTGTTACTGTTTGAAGTGTTGCATAAATAATTTACTCATTGCCTCTTATGTTAAGCTTGAATGCTATGTGCCAAGCTACCAGGGTGTGAGCACAGGATAATGTAGGGTGTGTTGTGACTTAACCGGGCTAGAATTGTGGTTCCTGCTTGGACAGGGTGCATACCTCTGCCAACCAGAAACGAAATGTCTAACACTGTCTCAATGAAGAATACAATGAAAATAAGACAAATCTAAATATTATTTATATATTCCGTTAACTAGCACAACAAATGTGGACATTTTCCATGTTGAGCAAACATTTGGGGGCATACTTATCAATATGGTGTGGTGGCCTTGCAGCATGCAAGGGGGCTTAATGGCAACGCAACGCTAAAGTAAGATTTATGAAGTCACACAAGGCCATATCGCTGTGTTGCGTTACTCTGCCTCAGGGAAGCATTCCATGGATGGAGCTTGGGTGTTCTCATGCATCCACCCCTGGATTTTCCACATTTACCAACACTGGTAAAGGATAGGCAATGGGAGGCTCAAAGAGAAGAATTATCTTTATTTTTCCTTTGTTGTTTTCTCTTTCTAAATGTGCTGCATTCTGCAGCACCCTTAGAAAGTGGAAAACACATCTGAGGATTGTTTTTGTGCAGGAAGGTATTCCTTACTGCATAAACACAATCCTGCCTACAACACAGCCACCATTGCACCACAGCACAAGAGTGCCTAAATTGGGAACATGGTGGCCCTAAGCTAAGCGGCCGCGGCTCGGCTCAGCTCCGCGATGCAGGCGTGAAGGACGCTCTGTTCTGTTTACCTTGAGAGTGAATAGCAGCAGCAGCAGCGTGTAGCAGTGGCACTCATTTTCTCGGTCGCTGTTTCTTGGGGTTCCTTTGGTTTCTTGTGGTGGCGGAGGACCCGATAGCGGAAACGGACGCGGAGCAGGGCGACTTCGGCAGCGGAGGACGGGAGACGTGTAGCGGTTTTGCGGAGGAGGAGGCGGAGGCCGCATCAAGGAGTGCAGTGGTGGCGGATTACCCAGCTCTTTGGTCTCCTCAGCAGTGAGGGTGATGACGATCTTAATGGGAGCAGGAGCCGAGTGGCGAGGCTTGGTGGAGAGCGTGAGAGGACCGGGAGACGTGAAGATAGCTCCACGCTCATACGTAGACCGCGGCTGCATAGTTGGAGGCAGTGGCTGGGAGATAAAGCGTACACGGTGGGAGGAGGCAGCCTCCGCACGAAGGAGATGCGATTCTGCCCATAGTCTGTTGGGGTCGCTGGGAGCAGCTCAAGTACCGTGGAGGAAAGGAGGCAGCAACAGAAATGAGGCTTTCCATAAAAATGGTAGCGGTAAGGAGGGTAAGACTGTATCAGTACTAAACTTTTTCAACATCTCCAATATCTCCGATATATGCTGTTCTTCTAGTACTCAGAACAGCGCATTCAGGGTGGTCAATACTGTTAAGGTGTCGAATGTGATTAATGAGATCGTTTCACTATCATTGAGCCAACAAGCAAGTCAAGTCAAGTCAAGTCACAGAATTTGTATAGCGCGCTACATACCCGGAGGGTCTCAAGGCGCTTGAGGAGGGGTGGGGAATTATTTGTCAAATATCCACGTTTTAAGTTGCTTTCTGAATGCTAGGTGGTTCTGGGTGAGGCGAAGGTAAGTGGGAAGTGAGTTCCAGGTTTTAGCTGCCAGGTAGGAGAAGGATCTACCTCCCATGGTGGTTTTGTTGATGCGGGGTACCGTGGCAAGGGCTTGGTTGGACGATCGTAGTTGACGGGAGGGGGTGTAAAAGGACAGTCGTGTGTTGAGGCATTCTGGTCCGATTTTGTGGAGTGCTTTGTGTGCGTGGGTTAGGAGCCGGAAAGTGATCCTCTTATTGACGGGAAGCCAGTGGAGGTTTTTCAGGTGGCCAGAGATATGTTCTTTACGCGGGATGTCTAATATGAGCCTGGCTGAGGCGTTTTGGATTCGTAGGAGTTTTTTCTGGAGTTTAGCTGTAGTACCGGCATAGAGGGTGTTTCCATAGTCCAGTCGGCTTGTGACCAGAGCGTGGGTGACCGTTTTCCTAGTATCGGTAGGGATCCAACGAAATGTTTTTTTGAGCATGCGAAGAATGTTGAAGCAGGATGAGGAGACGGCGTTGACTTGTCTGTTCATCGAGAGTGAGGAATCCAGGATGACGCCCAGGTTCCATGCGTGGTCTGTCGGGATGGGTGCTTTTCCAAGGGCTTCTGGCCACCAAGAGTCGTCCCATGCAGAGGGGGAGGTACCTAAGATAAGGACTTCTGTTTTATCTGAGTTCAGTTTTAGACGGCTGTGTTTCATCCATTCGGCTACTTCTTTCATTCCTTCGTGTAGGTTAGTTTTGGCGGTGCTAGGGTCATTGGTGAGTGATAGGATCAGTTGAGTGTCATCCGCGTAGAAGATGATGTTGAGGTTGTGTTGGCGTGCGATGGCCGCGAGGGGGCTCATGTATACGTTGAAGAGGGTGGGGCTGAGTGAAGATCCTTGAGGCACGCCGCAGATGACTTCAGAGGCCTCTGACTTGAATGGTGGAAGGCGGACTCTCTGGGTTCTTCCGGTGAGGAACGAGGTGATCCATTCCAGTGCTTTTCCTTGGATTCCGATGTTTCTGAGGCGCTGTAGAAGGGTGCTATGGCAGACTGTGTCGAAGGCTGCGGAGAGGTCGAGGAGGATGAGGGCGACTGTGTCTCCATTGTCCAGTAGAGTTCGAATGTCGTCTGTTGCT
This sequence comes from Lissotriton vulgaris, assembly GCF_964263255.1. Classification (NCBI taxonomy): domain Eukaryota; kingdom Metazoa; phylum Chordata; class Amphibia; order Caudata; family Salamandridae; genus Lissotriton; species Lissotriton vulgaris. The sequence continues at coordinate 28,350 of NW_028252182.1, forward strand.
GCGATGAGGGCGGTCTCAGTGCTGTGTTTTGCTCGGAAGCCGGACTGTGAGGAGTAGAGGGATTTGTTGGCTTCGAGGAAGGCGGCAAGCTGATTGTTGACTGCTTTCTCGATGACTTTGGCCGGGAAAGGCAGGAGCGAGATGGGGCGGTAATGTTTGAGTTCGGTGGGGTCCGCTGTGGGTTTTTTCAGAAGGGCGCTGAGTTCGGCGTGTTTCCAGATTTCTGGGAAGGTGGCGGATTTGAAGGATCAGTTGATGACTTCTCGGAGGTGCGGTGCTATGATGGAGTCTGCTTTGTTGAAGATGTGGTAAGGGCAAGGGTCTGTGGGGGATCCTGAGTGGATGGAATTCATCAGGCGGATGGTGTCCTCAGTGGAGATAGGGTTCCAGTCATTAAGGGTGTTCGAGGGGGGTGAAGGTCCGGTAGATCTTTGGGAGGGTTGGTCTCCGGGTTGGTTGTCGAAGCTGTTGTGGATGTCTGCGATTTTGTTGTGGAAGAATGAGGCTAGAGAGTCGCAGAGTGCTTGAGAGGGGGTGATGTCGTTAGAGTTGGCTGAGGGATTGGTAAATTCCTTGACGATGTTGAAAAGTTCCTTGCTGTTGTGGGGGTTGTTGTCTAGTCGTTCCTTGAAGGCGGTTTTCTTGGCTTTTCGGATCAGTTGGTGGTGTATGCGGGTGGCATTTTTGAAGGCGTCCTTGGTGCTGGTGGTTGGGTCTTTTTTCCAGGCCTTCTCAAGGGAGCGGCAGAGTTTCTTGGATTTCTTAAGATCATCGTTGAACCATGAGGCCTTCTTGCTGCTTTGTCGCTTTTTCAGTGGTGCTAGGCTGTCGGCGCTGTTGGATAGCCATAGGGAGAGGTTGGTGGCGGCTTGGTCGGGGTTTGAGGAATGGGCTGGGGGGTTTAGAAGAAGCGATGAGAAGCACAAGCGCAAGCACAAACACACCTACATCGACTAAGTAGAGTACTAGTAGCCCCTGTGGAGGGGCACTGGGGGAAGTATACTCTGAAGCGAGTTATTGGAGGTACAGATTATCCCGGCTTACCTGAGTCTTCGAAATATCTAAACTTGACTGTACGGGAGAAAGAGGGCACCACTGCATTGCTGCAGGAAAGGGGATGGATGGATGGCGAAACTACTTTTTCTGAGGGGGTAAAGAGAGGGGTGTGTATGACCAAATTAAATCTGAATTAGTGGAAGACGTTAGTAGTACAGTGGAGACGGAAGAAAAGAAAAGAGAAGCTGTCCTGGGCCAGATCCAAGGGGGAAAAGTGAACAGGTATGCATTGAGGGCCAGGTTAACACAAGACCCCCTTCGAGAAAACTCTGGGTACCCCATGCGAGTATCCCCGCCAATTGCGTCTGTAAAGTCGAAAAGGCAAGGCAAAAGCAAGGGTAAAACTAGTAGTCCCGATAGAAGTCAAGAGGAGGCTGCGGTAAGAACACCTAAAAGGAAAGTTAAAACCAAGAAAGGGGTTCTATTATACACTAAGGTTACCCCCTCACTGAAAACGTACTACAAAGTAATGGCTACTAGTACCTCTCAGACGCCATCTATATTACTAAAGCCTACGAAAACACCATCACCGGCATCGGTCTCAACCGCACAAAAGGGCATCACAAAGCAGGGTACAGTGGTAGAGCAAAAGAAAAGCACAGAGGACATTGTTACGAAAGGTGGGGCAGTCAAAATGGCTAAGACTGATGGGGGGATGGACGAGATGCCAGCAGATGAAGGGGGAGAGCAGACGGAAAATGTGACCATACACCCGGGCGTGACCCTCTCCAACAAGTTCTCTGTGTTGATAGATGGTGATGGAGTTATGGGGGAGAGGAACCTTCCCCAAACTAGTTCCTTGCCTACCGAACATCAGACAAACCCCGTAATGCCAGAGTTGCGGGGAGGGCTAGCGTGTACTGGTGCCAGTAAGTTAGCCACTAGTAAAACTGATGTTTCCTCTTCAACGCTGGCGGATATCCTTTTAACTATGAAGGAAGAAATATCGAACAGGTTTACGGTCTCGGAAAGTAATCAATAAGAATTAGCTAGCCATTTTCTGACCTTTGAAGCCAACCAGGCCGCTATTTAGGCTTCATGTGAAGTTCTGGCAAAAAGACCTGATGATGTCACATTAAGGACAGAAGTGTTGGAGAAACAAGATCCACTGATAAGGGAGTCAGTGCGCTCTACTGATGAGGTGGTGGCAAAACTAAGTGCACAAAACCGAGAGTTAAAAGAGGACATTGAGAGGTTGGAGAACCATTCCCGGCGGAATAACTTAAAAATACTCAATGTGCCAGAAGCAATGGAAGGAGCTGATTTAAAGGGCTTTGTGATATCGCTGATAAGGGGGACTGTTCTGAAAGGAGATGAAACAGTAGATCTTGTACAGGAAATACAGAGGGTTCATCGAGATCTTTTTCGAAGGAATCCTGCCAGGCAGAAACCAAGGAAAATTGTGGTGAATTTCTTGACTTACACGGTAAAAGAGCAAATCTTATCATCAGCATTGAAAGAAAAAACAATTGCATTCAATAGCTCCAACCCCTTTAATTTTCAAATAAGATCGGACATCTCCCATGTGACAGCTACCCAACAATGGGAACTGGAGAAAAGACTGGATGAATTGAATAGTTTGGGGGTCAAGGCACAGTTAAAGTTCCTGGCACATTTAAGGGTGATGTGGAATAACCACATGTACTTTGTCAAAACAGGGGAGGAAGCTGATGACCTGATTCTGAAAATTAAGAAAGAAAAAAGCTCTAAAGGAAGTGAATGATCAGGATGGGAAGTTTTTCCCCTTTCTGGTGTCTATTATTTCCCCTGATGTTCTCTGTAAGGAATCAAAAACCATGAATGATCAGAGCTGCTAAGGGCTGCAATATGGTGATTAATGAATAAACAGAGCATTATTGTTTAATAAATAATAAAACTGCGTCTAAGAGAGAGAGCCTAGCCAAATAGGCTTTGCCTATTGGAAGGGAGGGTTCCTAATGAGGGGGTAGGGCACTGGGGGAAGGTGTATAGGATGGGGGAAAGGGGAAGCACAGGGTGGGGGAGCATAGGGAAAAATTTCAAAAAAATACTCATCTCACTAGTGGTATGAAATTACGCTTGTCAAGCAGTAGGAAGAATGATGGGAGAACAAAGTTTAAGGGATAAACGGACTACTTTTGTCACATGGAATGTGAATGGAATGCGATGTCTATGCAGACAGAGACTTATTCTTAAATATCTGGAAATATCGACTGCCCAGATCTGCCTACTACAGGAGACGCATTTGAGTGTACTCGAAAGTCGATCTATATTCTCGAAGGTTAAATGGATAAAGGATTTTAAGGTTTCGCTTCAGACAGCACACAACAAGGGAGTGGCTATACTTGTGAAACAGGGTACCTCGGCAACAGTTAGGGGGTCCACACAGATTCATCTGGGAGATTGATTGTTGTAAAGATGTTGTTGAATGGTATTGATGTCGTGTGTGCTTCCTTTTATGTCCCTAATGTGGATGACCCTTCCTACATCTTGAAATTACAATCTATATTGGTGTTGGAGGCACCACCGTATATTGTGGGAGGAGATTTCAATGTGCTATTGGACCCAATAAGGGATGGATCCAACAGGAGCAATTATGTAGGGGCACTAAAGATACGGCGCGCACTAAAGAATATGATTCATGATCTAGACTTGGAGGATGTATGGAGAACCAAGCATGGTGTAGTACAGGGGCATACATTCTACAGCAAGAAATCTAAGCATGCCGCTAGGATAGATTACATGTTTACAGATAGGCACTCAATTATTGATATAAAGAAGGTAGAAGTAAAGCCCAGCCTTTTATCTGACCATTCCCCTCTCCAGTTAGTCTATGTGAAAGGCGTAACGCAGACACAGTCTAGATGGACATTAAAGAGGTCTATTCTTTCTAGTACAGAGAAAATACAATCTATTCGGGCATATACAGCAGAATTTTTTCTATTTAATATGGGGACCACTACTTCTGATTATATATGGGACGCCTATAAGGCAGGGCTCAGAGGGAAGCTACATGCAATAGTCTGTGCCAAGGACAGATCGAAGGCAAGGGTACTTAAAGATCTTGAGATTAAAATAGGGCAGTTGGAGCAGGAAAGGATTAATGTACAAATCAATGAGCAGGGAAGACTCTCTCAGATCGAATCAGATCTAGAATTAGCTCAACAAACATATAGAGGGCAGCTAGACATAAAGTGTAAAGCTCAGTGGGATTCCAATTGGATGGATAACTTTGAATATGGGGAAAAGGCAGGAGCATCACTAGTGTGGAAATCTAGAACTGACCGTCCGAGAAATGACATAAAGGAGTTAATAATCAATAACAATAATGGAGAAACATCAGGGGAGGAGCTTAGCGCGCATCCAAGATGGTCGCGCGAGCACAGGGCTCCCGAGACCCTCGCCGCCTCCCTCATCTATCCTGCCACAAATCCTGATATAGACGACGGGTTCTTCTAGATGTCACCCTGCTGACAAAGAAGCTCTTTCCAGAAATCGATTTGGCCGCCGGGAACCGGACTTACTCCACCTCAAAACTTTGCGGCCTACATCGATGAACAGCCTGGGACTTGAGTCCCTGAGGTACCCAGGTGGCAATTGAACAACAACGGCCAGTGGAAATCGGCCAATGCCCCTGCAGTACTTTCGGTTTCGCTTTTGGTCTTTGTCTGCTGTGACTTGCTGCCTGTTGACTCTGCTGGCCCGTGGCCTACCACTAGCCGTACACTTGCCTTCTGGCCCTTGTCCCTGGACTCTACAAGTCAGCTTTGCGAGGAGCCATTCAAACCAGGTCCCAAAGGTCCCGTCGGGGCTCGTTGCTCAATATGGCGAGCAAGCCGGAAAAAAAATGAGAAGCAGACCACCAAGGTCACACACCGAGGGGGTATCACCCAATCCAACACTATGGACCGCTTCACCCACTCAAAAGGATCCCCCAGTGGTGTGTGTAAAGCTCTGGACGAGACTGGGGATGGCTCTCCCGCGACTGAAGAACTGACATTGCGGGACGTCATGGGCGCCATTGCAGGCATGAAGACGTCCATGGGCCAGCAGTACGAGACACTGGCTTCGAAGATTGACACGGTGGCAATCGATGTTAATTTGATCAGGACTGATCTTGCGAAAACCAACGAGCGGGTCAAGTCCCTGGACATTAAGACCGCCAGTCTCACGACCGACGTAACCGATCTTCAGACTGAAGTTCGCAATCTTCGATCTTCTAATGACTTGTTCGCCCGTTGGCTGGATGATTTCGAAAGTCGGGCTAGGCGCAACAATGTGCGTATCATCGGGGTTCCGGAAAAGCCCACTGAACGATCAACAGATCTCCTTGTGGAGGACCTCATACTGAACCATTTGGCCCCCAAGGGCCTCAGTAATTTTTTCGCAGTGGAGCGTGCTCACAGAGTCCCTGGTGAGAAGAATAAACTGGGTGCCACTCCGCGGCCCATCATAGCCAGGATTTTCAATTTTCGGGACAGGGACGCTATCCTTCAGGCGTCGCGGGCCAACGGTCCCACGAAATTCGAAAATGTAACAAGTGGTTTCTACCCGGATTTTAAGCCGGCTGTACAAAAACAGCAGATGGGATTCATGGGGTGAAACGGCGACTTAGGGACATGGGACTGAAGTATGCCATGCTCGTCCCTGCCCGACTACGCATTGAATATAAGGAACGTGCGTTCTTCTTTGACCGACCCGAAGTCGTCAGTGACTGGCTCGATACTTTGTCAACGCATCGAGATCACCCAGCACAATCGAGGGGCGCTGAAGGTGGCTCGGCGGAGCAGGAGGAGTGAGAACTGACCGGCGTGCGTGCTCTATAGACTTTGCAGCAGTGGTTCGATGACTCTTTTGTGTTTGTAAATATATTGGTAACTACCCGGGGGCGGTAGGGATTCGGGACTCTTCCTCCTCTGGGGGTTGCTTCTCTTTTTGTCGATTAGTTTTCTAATGGGGCGACAGGCACACTGCAAGTTGGGGTGGCTTTTTGGTCTAACGCAGGGGTGCAGGGTGGAGGGAAGTGTTTTGGGAATTTCTCTGGGGGTGGTGGGGGGGACTTTGTTTTTTCTTTATTTATTCCGAGGCTACACATTGCTGCATACTTCGATTTTTGTGCCTGTTTCTTTGTGGAGGGGGCTTTGTCTTCATTTCCGGGATGGGGGTTAGGGGGCTGAGGGTGCTGAGTTGGAATATCAACGATCTGGGTGACAGGATAAAGCGGGGGAAAGTATTGCAGTATTTGAAACATCTTTCCCCACATGTAGTGTTGTTACAGGAAACACACCTGATAGGAAACACTTGCCATGCATTGAATAGATGGGGCTATCCTCTGGTGGCACACTCTGGATTCACTACTGGGTCGAGGGGGGCTGGCGTGCTTGTCAGAAACTCCCTCCCCCTGGAAATAGACGACACTGTACTAGACGATAGGAGTCGGTATGCTGCTATCATGGGCAGGTGGGAGGGGAAGACAATCTCCATACTTTCTGCCAGGTTTGCAGTCCACAATGTTCTCTGATTTGGGAAGAGTGGTGTTGGGTCTCCCCGAAGGTATTCTGGTTGTGGGTGGTGATTTTAACTCGGTTGTCTGTGGTAGGGAGGACCGCAGCCCCCCCAGGGATCTTGTGAAATCGCAATCTTGGCTGGGTAACTTCCTGGACGCAGTGGGTCTGGTGGGTAGTTGGAGACTGCTACACCCCGGACAGGCACAATATACCTTTTATTCGGGCGCACATGGGAGCCTCTCGAGGCTTGACTATATCCTAGTGCCGGCGGTGCAGGCGGTCTCGGTGAGAGAAATTCGACACCTGGCCAGGGGCATCTCGGACAACTCCCCACTTTGGCTTACCATTGATATACAGCTGGGTGCTGAGGGTCGAGTGGCTCCGATTAACCCCTGGCACCTCCGCAATCCTAAAACCAGGGCTGAGGTGGTTAAATGTATGGACTACTACTTTGCTGAAAATGTGGGGTCGGTGTCTTCCTCCATCTCACTGTGGGAGGCTTACAAGACGGTGATCCGTGGTCAAACCTTGTCATTGATCGCTAGTGCGAAGGAAAGTAAGAATGAGGAGGTGATACGATTGGAGAATGAAATTACTGATTTGGAGGAGGAACTGAAATCTGGGGTTAAACAGGAGGGGCTGCATGTTTTAGACCTTAAACAGTCTGACTATAGGGCTCTGTTGATTGATGCGGCCAAGGCAATGAGTCGTGAGCAACAGGGGCGTTTATATGATGTCAGAGACAAAGCGGGGAAATTGATTGTCTGGTTGGATAAAAGGGATAGACTGAATCGTGTTGTGCCTGTTGTTGAAAGAGAGGATGGGGTGCGGGTTGTGGATCCGGTTGAGATAGTTGGAGTCTTTGCTCACCACTTTCAGAAGGTGTATGCGCCGGTTTCAGACAGACCGGAGGAGGACTCGCACTTGTTACTTAGAGATATCGCATTGCCTAGCTTGTCTGATTCGGACAAAGAGCTTATGGAGGCGGAATTTTCCAACGATGAAATAGCGCTCGCCATCCGCTCCATTCGCTCGGGGAAAGCAGCGGGCCCGAATTGCATCCCGATCGAACTGTATAATTTGTGTCCCGACAAAATGGCGCCACACCTTCGTCAAATGTTTTGAGAATCGCGAGATGTCGGATCCCTTCCCCGGGATCAGAGACCAGCGTCCATTGTTGTCATTCATAAAGACGGGAAACCCTGTGACCAATGTATATCGTATAGGCCGATATCGCTTTTGAACGCTGAACCCAAGATCTTGGCAAAACTTTTGGCAAATCGGCTGATAAAGGCGATCGGTGATTTGATACACCCGAATCAGTCCGAGTTTATCCCCCATCGAAATACCACGCTCAACCTGCGTCGTCTTTATGGCGTATTGGCATGGGCGGAGTCGCTGCGCGAGCCGGCCACCTTGGTCTCCTTGGATGCCTCGATGGCCTTCGACACGGTGGGATGGCCGTATTTAGGGGCGGCCCTTGTGAAATTTGGTTTCGGCCCCGGTTTCATCGGTTGGGCTCGACTCCTATATGAGAAACCGCTGGCCCAGGTGGTGGTCAACGGCAGGGTTTCGGAATCCTTTGTTCTTGAGAGAGGTACGCAACAAGGGTGCCCTTTATCACCATTGCTCTTCGCGCTTGCCTTAGAACCCCTCGCTGCGTGGCTTCGATGGGAACCATTGCTTAAAGGTATTAGGTGGTCCCCTGATTTTGAGGATCGTATATCGTTATACACGGACGACATTTGCTATACCTCACTTCCCCCCGAAAGTCGTTAGGGGTATTGTTTGATGTACTGAGTTTGTTCGGGAAGAACTCGGGCCTGGTAATTAATTGGGCTAAGTCTTGTATTTATTCGCTCAATGGAGAGTTACCCCCCTTGCCACGCGTCTGCCCGATACCGATTTCACACGTTGGATTCAAATATTTGGGGATCTTTATATCGTTGGACCCCGCTGCACGATATGAGAGGAATTTGCTTCCTCCGCTTCTCCCGCTTAAATCTGATGTGACAGCATGGTGCGGCCTGCCGCTGTCTCCAGTGGGAAGGGCTGCTCTTTTCAAGATGATGTCCCTTCCCCGATTCCTGTATGCCATCCAAAACACGCTTGATCTTGTACCTGCCAGTTACATCCGCGAGATTGAGAGCCTACAGAAAAAGCTGATATGGGGCAGGCGACCTCGCATTGCATTGGCGAAGCTGACTTTGCCCTGGTATGATGGAGGCATTGCATTGACTGACAACAAACGTTATTACTGGGCATCCCAATTAAGTGCAATTAATCACGCAATGTACGCCCCGTCCCAAATCCCCCATTCGAAATGGATAAGTGGCAGTTGCCGGGAGGTAACTACAAAAGGGCACTTTACTCCAGGTCAGCGGGAAAGAAATTGGCTGGGCCCACCGGGGGCGCGGTACGGGTGTGGGGTAGTGCTACCGCTGCCACTGGGTGGTCGGACAGATTGACTAGAGCAACCCCGCTTTACGCGGCGGAGAGACTGGGCAATCATTGGGCGACAAAAGGTTTCGAGAAGTGGGATCTTATCGGTATTAGCAGGGTCGGGGATCTCTGGGTTAAGAACAGGATCAAAACTTTTGACGAACTCAAATTGGAATACGCGCTAAGTGATAGGGAGCACTTTCGTTACATGCAGATCCACCATGCGCTTGGGTCGGTTTTCACAGTCGGAACCAGTATTTCAGAGTCTTCTCCTCTTGAAGACAGAGTGCTTGACGGACATGTCCCTGACAGTACCATTTCTCTCATATATAAAAAACGTATCAATGATCGATCAGACCTGCTTATACAGCTTCGGGGTGGTTGGACCGGCGATGGACTGGAGTTGGACGATGAAGATTGGCAGGCTGCGATATCTTCTCCTAAAGAGGTCGCAATTCCTGCGCGTCTCCGGCTGGTGCAATTAAAGATCCTACACCGAGTCTATATCACGGGTTCACGCCTGCTGCGTATGGGTTATAAGCGCTTCACAATTGCTGCTTCTAAATTGTGGAATGAGCTCCCTCTTAATATCAGATCAAGCTCCTCCCTACTCATTTTTCGGAAGCACATCAAAACATGGCTTTTCAACCAGTAAGCTATGTAGGAGCTCTCTGCAATCTTAACGAACTCTAGCGCCGAGACACCGGAAGGTATTTGTGCGCTTTAGAAATTTTATAAATAAATAAATAAATAAATTATTCTGTGGACGGGTTGTGCAAGCGTGGGTGCGGTATGCTTGCTACTTTCCTTCATATTATATGGGAGTGTCCGGATGTTGTGGTGTTTTGGAATCGTGTGCATGCCGTTATGGAAGAGGTAACGGGTGTTTCGTTGTTACACGGAGGCCAGACGCTGTTTGTTGAATGTGTGGGAGCCGAATGACTATAATGTGGCGCAGACTCAATGGGCTACCCTTGGCAATATGGTAGCTAAAAGGGACATAGCCCAACTGTGGGGATCTCAGAGAGCACCTCTGGTTTCAGCCTGGAAAGAAAACATGGACTGGTGCATGTTCAGGAAAAAAACTGTGTATGTCGCTCAGGGTAGACCCAAGAATTAGGGGAGGATATGGCACCAATGGAACTCATACCGTGGGGAGATTTGCACTCCCCCTCTTGTGGACGTCCCTGACATACCTCTGTCCCCCTGACCGTACATTCCCCGTATGTTGCATAATACTGTTTATGATGTGCTCGCCCACTCCCGCCCCCCATCTCCCGAGATCTTATCTCCTTATATTGCATATATCCTTTCTGATGTGACTACCCCCCCTCCCGGGGACAGACACTTACTGTATAGTTTTATTGCCTCTCTAGTTTTTCTGTTTGTGTTTATTGTTTATTTATAAAATGTAAAACGTGAAACCTTTAATTTATCCTACTTACCACCACAGGATCTTCTGAAATGATGTGCGCAATCGCTGCCGGGCCCTCGGGTTGTCGGCTCAAGAGCTGTGTAACAATGCAATTTTGGGTTTTTATTGCTAACGGCCGGCCCCTGTGGTTGTAGGTATAAATTGTATTACTTTGATTGAAATAAAGGTTTTCCAAAACAAAAAATGGAGAAACATCAAGAAATATTGAGGATATGCAGAACTGTCTTCTTTCCTTATTTTCAAGTCTATATAGAGAAGATGTGAACCTGCCTACTGAAGCCATATATACATGGTTGAGCGACAAGAATTTGCCTAGGTTATCTGAGGAGGAGAGGCACACCCTGGATGCCCCTATCACAATAGAAGAAATTTCAGTACAGATTATGTAATTAAAGAATAAAAAAGCTGCGGGCACAGACGCATTACCCAGTGAGCTACATAAACATCTAACTGAGGAGCTATGTCCGATCTTAGTAATCATATTTAATTCAATCTATTCACCAAAGGGTAGGGTCCCAAACTCCTGGAGAAAAGCTATAATAGTTTTAATTCTGACGCCCGGCAAGGACCCTCAGAGAGCAGATTCATACAGACCAATCTCCCTGCTAAATTCAAATTATAAAATCTTTGTGGGCATTTTGGCAGGGAGATTGGCCAAATTGATACCTATGTTGATCCATGAGGACCAGAAGGGCTTTGTGGCCGGTAGGCATAGTGAGGATCAAACGCACCTCCTACTGGGAAACATTGATCTAGCAGTAGGAAAGTCAGAACCCTTGGCAGTGATAGCCCTCGACGCTGCCAAGGCGTTTGATAAAGTCTGCTGGAAATACCTCTGGGTAGACCTTGAAGTAATGGGGTTTGGGCCACTTTTTATCAGTACACTACATAATTGTTACAGGGGAGCCTCAGCTAGGATCCTTTTAAATGGAACACTAACATCAGTATTTAATATTAAGCAGGGAACCAGGCAGGGGTGCCCTATCTTGCCGTTACTGTTCAATCTGTATATTGAACCTTTGGCGCAGGCAATGAGGCTCGATACTACTATAGCACCCTTCCAATCTGGCCAGTATATTTCTAAATTGGCCCTCAACGTAGAAGACTTGATCCTGTATACGAGAGACCCAGTTACAGCCATACCTCAGATAGAGGAACTGACAGCAGAGTTTGGGGCACTGTCCCAAAATCCATTCACCTTATGCTATAAGGTGAATGGATCTAAGACGGAGGTTATGTGCTGGAATTTGGATCATTGGGCAGGAGTGGAGAGCTTGAAGTTCAGATACCTGGGGATTTATATATTGAAGGAATTAGATCGGATCCCTAAAATAAACTTAGACAGAACTACCAAGGAAATAGACCGTTTGTTCAGTAGGTGGAAAAATCTCCCATTAACAATATACGGGAAAGTGAACTTGCTTAAAACGGTTATTCTTCCAAAGCTTACATATCTATTCTCTACCATACCGCTACTATTCCCCAAGAAAGATGTAAAAAGGATACAGGGTAAGATTGGGAGTTTTGTGTGGGGAAATAAAGGGACACGTTTTTCCTGGAAAAAACTTAGAAGAAGATTATTAAAAGGTGGTTTAGCCCTCCCCGATATCAGCCTCTATGTTGTGGCTTTTCAGTTTAAGAGTCTTCGTACGTTACTCACTAGGCCAGATGATTCCCCTGGGGCAAACTGTTGCAGGAAATGGTAAGAATCGAAGGGAGGAACGACGAATTTATGTATAAGTTCGGCTATCCAAGATACTTCAAGAAGGTTCGTATAAAGATTTCAAAAACAGCTCAGGAGACATGGTACAGGATAAGGGTAGGATGTGGAATTGGGTATTATTCAGCCTCATCTCCAATCTGGGACTCACCTGGTACAACGGACTGCTTAAAAGATGCCCTGGCTATACCCATCCAAAGAGCTGGAATATTGAAGTGGGAGGAGCTAATAGATGAGGATGGGATACACCCATGGGAGTATCTGAGGGCTAAGGTTGGGATAGATCTGTCAAGGTTTAAATATCTTCAACTAGTGTCTTGGCATACAGCAGAAGCGGAGGAGATGGGGAACAATGAGGTGGTAGAAAGGCTTATTCGATCCTTTACACCAATCTCAAAAGAAATCTCCGTTTGGTACCAGCAATTAATAAAAGGAGATGACACAGGGATACCAGCGGTAGAAGGGGTTTGGAACAACTCTGCACTGGCTATCCAGGTAGAGGAAATGTTAGAACCATCTTTGAAGATCTTGTATAAGCGTGGGCGAATTTTGCGAATCTGGCTTTCACGAATTTGCGTATTTGCGAACTCGCAATCCGCAAAATCCGCGAATTCTCACGAATTTGTAGATTTTTTTTTTGTTCGCAAGGGTTTCTGCCAGTTCGCGAGGATTTTGTACCAGTTCGCAATTGCGAACTTACTTGTCGGCTCGCAACGGTCGGGACTATGTTGTTTCTACGTCTGGTTCATCATCACAGGTTCACGGCATCCTCTGTTTCACCACTGCCACCCTGTTTCACCCATGCCACCCTCTGGTACATTAATGTCAACCTGAGGAGTTATTCTGATAAAAATCATCATTTTCAGAAGGTCTATGCTGCTTGCTAGTGGATTTCTTGTGCAGAATTGCAAATTTTGTAATTTCGCGAGTGCGAGATTGTTGCTGCCCGCCGCACCTACATGTTCGCAATTGCGAACTCTCGCGATGCGTCGCCAAACTCCCGCGGGATCCCGCAGCAAGATCCAAAATGGCGCAGCACTCACAAAATATCGAGAAAAACAACTCGGCAAACGCTGAATGACAGTAAGTGAACGCCGCACGCCGCAATATTGTATCGTGAAGAAAAAAAATCTGCTGCGTGCGAATTTGCGGATTTTCAGTAAATTCGCGAGAGTTTGTGGATTGCGAATTTACCGAAAATCCGCAAAATCCGCGAGCGGAACGGATTTTCCGCCCATGCTTAATCTTGTATAAACATATAAAGCCTGCATGTTTAAAAAAAAAAACATTTCTTCGTGGTGAATAGACTTTATTACACTCCCTATAAAATCGGGAAATTTGCCCCTCTACCTCCACCGAAATGTCCAAGATGTCAGGAATTGTTGGCCAACGATATCCATATGTTTATTGATTGTAAAGAGCTAGATCAATTTTGGACTGAGATAGAACAGGCTTTGTCAGGACTTTTTAGCTCTGCGATTAAAGTTAATTCCTCCCTAGTGATTTTTGGGGACGACGGTCTGTTCTTTCAGTCAGCTACTAGTTTGGAAAAAGGGCTCCTCCTATATCTGATATTGCTGGCTGGGAGAGAAATATGTAAGAGGTGGAAGGACCACCTACCCCCGAGTAGTGAGGACTGGCTAAGATTATCATTTAGTATGGCCCGGTTGGAATACGAAAAGGCAGAGGAGAAGCCGCTTAACATCTGGCATCCTCTTATAAGATGGGGAAGGGACTTAAGACGGATTCGGACACTCCTATGATTATCCCATGTCCCCGGTACTGAAGGGGAGGAGGTCTGGTGACCCAAGTAAATGTGGTCAGCCTGGTGGCCCCTAGAGATCAAGTACGACTGTAAAGGTTCCACAAAGACTTGACACGGTGAGATGAGGAGAAAAAAAAAAAGAGTGCCTAAATTGGTGCTCAGCAGCCAAAAGGGCATCAGCGCAAGGAAAGGACAGGAATGCGCAGTATAATGTTAAATATGGCGCATTTCTAACCTTTCCCTTTTCCGCAGAGGCGTAAGGTGTCTGTGCTGCATGAAAGTTTGTTAAATATGACCCTTGTTGGGGTATCTACATTGTTTCAATGAATCCATCTTTTTATTACTGAACTACCAAAACTCCACAACAGATATCAGTCTTTTGTTAGTCAAGGAAACCCTTCTCTTCTTAATCTGTGTTTTTAAAGTGTCAACAAATTTCAAGGCCACGCATCATGTCCCTTATTTCGGTCCTCGGGTGAAGAATGTGGAAGTCCACATCCAGAACAGACTACAGAATTTGCAATGCAAAGACCCTCTATTTTTTCCAGTGGGTGATCAGAAGCTGGGATCATCCCTAGTTATGCATCTTTTCCACACATCAAACTATTAGATGTCATGACTTCTCATTCAGGGGTGAGTGAAGATTCCCTATGGAATATGTTTCTAGTCAGCTGGCCAGTAAAAATGCTATATTTTTATTTCTTTACACGTATAGCTTTGAAACATCCAGGGACAACGCGTGCGACAACTTCAAGCAAGACTTACCCTCTGCTCACTATTTGAGGTTTCCAATCCATGTCTCATCAACCTTTCGTGAGTCAGGATTGCAGATGTTGTCTCAGAAACAATATATATTGTTTCACGCATCACTGGTCTATATCTTCCACCCATCCCTACCATTTCTATACTCAAAAGGCATGGTTCTGGGACAAATAGACAACTACTGCATGAATCTCTGAAATCCATATTCCAGGCTACCTTTACAATTTGCGTTTGTGCTTTTCCAATTTTCAATTAAAGAATATGAGAACATACTCTCAAACATGCATCTGTCCGTGTTGAAAATTTTAGCTCTGCCTGTTTGAGGGGGTGTGTCAGGTACAGATCTTGCTGCATCCTTCAGTTAGAGGTATGAAATAAAGTCTTGGATTGGCATAAATACTGTTTCTTTATGACATAGAAATGTTCCATGATTGCACTGCACACCTTGTGAATTAAACAATTAGTTTTTCTGCTGAATTACATGTATACCACCTACACATCATGGCCAGATTTCCCACTGGAAGGTTACAAAGGGAACTTGAAGAAAAGACAGTGTACTTCTGAGCAGCATTTATATCTGTACTCTTTCAGGCCAGCCTATGGACTAACAAATGGGTTAAACTATACCTTGATATGGTAATAGGCCTTTAGCGCAGGTAGTTTTCAATTGAGTGTCACTGAATTTCAAAAATCCAGAATGACCTGCACATTGTTGGACTGGCAGGCAATTTCAAGGCAGCAAATTTTAGGATCCGGATTAAAGATTAGTATTGAACGCGGGACTGTGTGGATAATCTGATACTGGAAAACCCTTGTGATATCTTAATTCCTTAAAGACATTTGAAAGTAACATTTTTGTGGGTGCCTGAACCCGACCTGGACTCAACATACTCTCAGGAATTAAGGAATCTGTTAATCAAGCTTAACCTGGTGAACTTTCCTTCGTGGCAGCTTTCACTAACTGGTGAGAATAATAAACTCAGCCATTTAGGTGTGCTTTTTAAGATACATTTGAGGAGCCATTAAGTCACTTGTTAGTTCTCTGGCTCACTGTTTAAAGAACACAGTAAAAAAAAAACATCTAAAAGAAAATTAATAGGTATGGATATTGGATGTAAATCTGGATTATTATTCGGTAGGTTCTTCCATCTTAAAGACATTCAATTTGTGCTGATTCATTTTGAGAAGCAGTCTGGGAAGAGCCCAGAAGTTCACTCCATATAGGTAAACTGTTTTCCTATTGGTGTTGTAGCTCCCTTTCGTAGTTATGCTAAAGCAGCAACATAGTCGTCAGAGAATATATGTGAAATGCTATGTGTAACAGCAATACCAAACAACATTTTATTAATAAAGAAGGTTAAGGTCCCCAACAAGACGAAGTACAAAGGCAAGATTTATTAATGCAAATAATAAGCAAACATAAACGTTATCTACCCATAGAAGAAAAATGGGCCTCAGTGTTCCATTATTAAAACATGGGATTGCCCAGACCCTCAAAAAACAACCAAGTTCCTGGATGGAAATCTTAAATAGAGTAAATGGATGAATTCCTTCTTGCTAACAAAAATTCTTATTTCGCACCAGTACCAGTCGATTAACACAAGAGGCGACGTCTGTTGTGCCAACTTCGATTCCAGGTGTGCTTGGGGGTTGTTGCAGTCTGTCAGACACACCAGCTGTTCAGAGCTAAATTCGAGAAGAGGTGTCTATCGATCATTACAATGATGTGCTGTTTTTGATGTAAATGGATGATTTCCTTCTTACTAACAAAAATTCTTAGTTCGCACCAGTGCCAGTCGATTAACACAAGATGCTGTATCTGTTGTGCCTACTTCGATTCCAGGTGTGCGTGGGTCGTTGTTGCAGTCTGTCAGACACACTAGCCAGTTAGAGCTAAATTCAAGAAGAGGTGTATGTCGATCATTACAATGATGTGCTGTTTTTGATGCACATTGAGTCAACACGTGATGGAAAGCAACTAAAGTGACTGCAAAACCACAAGATCAAACCATGAAGAAATACCTATCAAGGCGAGGTCATAGTCAGAAGTGTTTGCTGAGCCAGCACTCTCTCTGGACTGCTCACTTGACCATTAAAACCTAGGGGCCCCTGGACATCGAGGATGCCAGTGTGGGTCTACCTCATTTTGGCAAAAAACATAAAATGGAAAATATCAGTTGCTTACCACCAGCTATTGAAGCTTCATTTTGGTGAATTCCCAAAATGCTAAAACCTGTTTTCCTCAAACGTTATAAGGTATTTTAACAAAAACACTTGAAAATAGTACACTGAGAAGAAGAGGATCAAGAAAACAGCTAAAAAGAAAAAGGGATTTGAGTAATGGAGAAAGAAAAGGGAAGAGATACTGAGGTTTTCTTCATTCATCTTCATATCACTATCATGCTTATGCCCTTGTACCTCTACTCCAAAACCTCAGTATCTCTTCCCTTTTCTTTCTCCATTACTCAAATCCCTTTTTCTTTTTAGCTGTTTTCGTGATCCCCTTCTTCTTCTCAGTGTATTTTCTTTGTGTGTTTTTGTTAAAAGACCTAATAATGGGGCCTATTAGGATGGCGGACCAGAGGAGGAGGGATCGTCCGCAGGGGCAGCCGCGGTCCCTCCGTTGCTAATTAGGATGTGACCGCCACCCTGGCGGTAACTTCCTGTATTTTTAACTTTGCGGTGGGTGCTGCTTGAAGCAGCACACGCCGCAATGTTAAAAAAAATGCATGTTTACCTTTGCATGCACGAAGCTGCAGGCACCGCGTGGTGCCATGGGGGGTACCATAGGTACCCTCCATGTGCACCCCCCACCCACCCCTTCACCCCTGAGGTCCCGCAACGGGCCCCCGAAGACAACACTGTATGCCTTTCCACAGCGGAAATGCCGCCGTGGAAAGGCAGAGGTCCACCGCTATCCTAATATGGCTGGCGGTGTCTGATAGATACCGCCAGCCATGTTAGAGCTTTTCCGCCGCGGTCGGAAGACGACCGCGGCGGAAAAGCGGCTGACGGAAAATAGATCCCGCAGCCACTCTAATCTGTCGGAGGGCATTTTTCCTGTCCGTAGCGGATAATCCGCATCCTCCGGGCCGGCGGTGGCTTCCTCCGGCCCGGAGGATGCGGATTATCCGCAATCATAATCGCCCCCAATGTTTGAGGGAAATAGGTTTTAGCATTTTGGGAATTCATCAAAATGAAGCTTCAGTAGCTGGTGGTAATCAACTTATATTTTCCTTTTTTTGTTTTTTGCCAAAATGAAGTAGAGCCACACTGGTCAAGAGAGCAGTCCAGAGAGAGTGCTGGCTCAGCAAACACTTCTGACTATGATCTCGGCCTTGATAGGTATTTCTTCATGGTTTGATCTTTTGGTCTTCCAGTCACTTTAATTCCTTTCTATCACGTGTCGACTCAATGTGCATCAAAAACAGCACATCATTGTAATGATCAACAGACACCTCTTCTCAAATTTTGCTCTAACTGCTTAGTGTGTCTGACAGACTGCGACAACGACCCACGCACACCTGGAATCGAAGTAGGCACAACAGATACAGCATCTTGTGTTAATCGACTGGCACTGGTGCGAACTAAGAATGTTTGTTAGCAAGAAGGAAATCATTCATTTACTCTATTTAAGACTTCCATCCAGCAACTTGGTTGTTTTTTGAGGTTCTGGGCAATGCCATTATTTAACAATGGAACACAGAGGCCCATTTGTCTTCTATGGGTAGATCTAGTTTATTTTTGCTTAATATTTGCATTAATAAATCTTGCCTTTGTACTTTGTCTTGTTGCAGACCTAAACCTTCTTTATTGATAAAATGTTGATTGGTATTGCTGCTACACATAGCATCTCACATATATTCTCTGACAACTATATTGCTGCTTTAGCATAACTACGAAAGGGAGCTAGGGCACTGTTAGACCTGACATCTTTTGGCGTGACTACCCCTATCTTTTTGCCTCGGCCTCCTGTATTTTTGATGCTGTGCTGGATTCGTTTTTTGCTGGTTTAGATGCTATGGACGCTCTGCCACTGCTGATCAGTGCCAGAGTGTAAGTGCTCCCTATGTAAATTGTTATCATGATTGGATATCCATGTTTGGCATATTTGTATCACCACGAAGTCCCTAGTAAAGTGCACAGGGTGTGCCAGGGCCGGTGATGACGAATGCTACTAGTGGGCCTGCAGCACTGATTGTGCCACCCACAGGAGTAGCCCTAAAATGGTGTCTCGGGCCTGCCACTGCAGCGCCTACGGGCAGTTTAGAACTGCCATGTCCTCCTGGTCGGCGTCCCCGCTGACCAGGCCAAACCCTTCCCTTTTCGTGCACATCAGTCACCCCTATGGAAGGCCCAAGGTACCCCCCTGGGCAGGGTGCCGTGTATGTGAAAGGTAGAGCATGTACTAGTGCAGGTGACATGCTCTGGTAGTGAATTACAGCCATTTTCGTTTTCACTATTGTAAGGCTATCTTGCTCCATAGGTTAACATGGGGGATGCCGGCTACAGTGGTTACGGCATTTCTTCCCATAGGAGCAAGATGGGACATAAGTATTTAGTATCCCTGAACTCAGAATTTAATAACGCATCTTTTAGGAAAGGTGGTTTTTAGATCCTGTGTTTGAGGACAGCACTTTTAGAAAGTTGCTGTTCTCTTGTCTGACCCTTCTGCGTGCCTGGAAAGGTTTGTGTATTGACTGTCTGGTTTGTGAGTGACAGGGGCTGGGGAATCCCCCCAGAGGCTGGATGAGTCAGCACTAGGCTGAGTGGAGCGATTGCTACCTGAGCGGTGGGAGGAGTTAGCACCTGGGCTGAATAGGGCTGTGCCTGCCTGCCACAATGCTGGCTCCACCTCCTGCTGGGCGGCGGAGGACTCTGCCCCTCACTCTGAAAGGAAAGATGCAGCCAGCACGTCAAGGTGCTCAGGATCCACCCAGAACTGGTTCAGACCGGGCTCAGGGCCCACATGCACTGAGAGAACAAAGACTTTAGGGGTATAAGTACAGGACCCCTGACAACAGAAAATTAGATCATCCTGGAAATCAAGAAGGAACCTCTGCCAAGGAGAAAGCTGTCGTGAGGAAGGAAGACTGTCCTGCTGTTGCTCTGCTGGACTGACCTGCTGTTGCTTTGCTGCCAAGGAGAGGGGAAGGACTTTGCTGTGAGCTGTGTCCCCTGTCTTGTAAGGAATCTCCAAGGGCCTGAGAAGAGCTGGCTCCCTGTTTCCGAAGTCCCAGGAACAAAAGGACTTCACCCCCCAGTCTCCCCGAACTCTGCTGAGAGAGTTCTGTCCTTCGTAGAGTGCTTGATCCAGTTGTGGGGCCTCTAGAAGTTGAACCTGAGCTGGGAAGCTTGAGACTAAGCTGAGAAACTTGTGAAGCTGAAAAGTGTTGCATCGCTCGCTGGCGGAGCGCAACCCCGACAGTGCGAGAAGTTTCCCGCCGCTACGAGGGTCGAGATCGGCGCAGCACCTGACGTCGCTGCCGAGACCGTCGCACCCTTCAGTTGCGAGACGCACCAGGCCGGTGCAGGGGAATCGAACATCGCTGCGAGTGTCGTCGCAGAGCCTGTCGCTGGGTGAGATCACCGCACCGCTTGCTTACGGACCGCATCACGTCGCTGCGAACATCGTCGCAGAAAACATCACATCGAGGAGCTGCGAGAGAGAGGGTCACCGCTGGACTGCGCATCGTCGCCCCGGAGATCATCGCAGCCCCTACGAGATCATCGCATCGTGCCTTTGCGAGAACAGACTTCCCACGGAACCTACGCACCGGAATCTACGCAAGCTGCCTTCCTCCCCTTACAGACCGGATTCGTCGCCGCACGCCCGCTGCTGCAGCGGGGCTGTCGCATCGCCTCCCCAGGGTCTCAGGAGTAGCGCATCGCTTGTTTCCACCGCACCAGCTTCCTGCTTGTGGAACTTTGTTGCATCTAAAAGGTACTGTGAGTCAACGTGACGCAACTGTGAACTTTTCACGCATCTGTGGATCATTTGATCGTAACTTAAAGAACTTTGATTACAACCTGAAGAACTCATTTGAAACCGTAACCTTGCATTGTGTATGTTGGATTTCTGCCGTTTTTGGTCTTGTGTAGTTTAGAATAAATATCTTTATTTTCCTAAACTGTTGTAGAATCAGTTTGTGGTGTTTTCACTGTGTTACTGTGAGTGTTGGTACAAATACTTAACGCATTGCCTCTGGTTAGCCTAGACTGCTCAGGCCAAGCTACCTTGAGAGCGAGCAGGGGTTATCTGAGAGGGTTATCTCCTTGTCCTGACTAGAAGCAAGGGTCCCTATTTGGACAGTGGTACCTACCTCTGCCAACTAGAGACCCCCAGTTCTAACAGGCACCATTAGGGAAACAGCTTACCTATATGGAGTGGACTTCTGGGCTCTTCCCAGGCTGCTTTTCAAAATGAATCAGCACAGGGGGCTTGGCTTGCAGCCAAAGAAGATGGCCACTAAGGGTGGGCGTAAAATCCGTTTCACGGGTGAATTTGCGGATTTTCCGCGATTTCGTGATCCGCGAATCTCGCGAAATCGCGATAAAATCCGTGAATCAGCGGGGACGAATTTTCAGCCAAGCAAGGGTTACAGCAGCAGGTGCAAAAGTTGAACCTAATTTCTTTGTAACCTTTTACAAAAGGGTTACAAACAAATTAACTTCAACTTGGACACCTGCTGCTAATTGCTTCCTGGCGCCTCGTTGCCTACTTGCAACTATTCTCTGACCCTGCTCTGACCCTTGAAGCAGGGTCAGAGAATAGTTACAAGTAGGCAACGAGGCACCTGTCAAGGAATTAAACCTCATCAGGAAGCACTTACAGATATAAAAAACGGGAAGAAGGGAGAGGATGGCAAATACACCCATTTTGAGTTGTCAGGAGGGGTTATACTAAAAGAGACCTTTACAGCACAATTTTCATATGCATTTTGCTAAAAATAAAAAGCTGTATGTTCTGTAGGGGCAACTCAGGAATCTGGCCCTTCAGAGATCCGGCCTCTCTTTCTTTCTCTCGTTCTCTCTCTCCCTCTCTCTTTCCCTCTCTTTCTCTCTCTTTCTATCTATCTATCTATCTATCTATCTATCTATCTATCTATCTATCTATCTATCTATCTATCTATCTCTCTCTCCCTCTCCCATAAACGACTGCATGGGTAACTTTGCTATGCAAGCGGCTCGCAAAGACGCAAAAAGCCCTGCGAACACGCAAAAAAACCCGCGAACACGCAAAAAACCCTGCGAACACGCAAAAAAACAAAAATCCGCAAATTCGCAGAAATTCACGAATTTTGCAAATCGCGAATTCGCAAATCCGCAAATTCGCGAATCGCGAATTCGCAAAATTCGCCCATCCTTAATGGCCACACATTAGGGGAGCTGCAGTAGCAGATTCAACCAAAACACCCATAATCCGTTATTATCCGGTCCTAACGACGGCACCTACCGCATTTTGAAGCTGTGGGGAGGTGACTTGAAGCCTCTCAACTCGGCAAAGATCCGACTGCACATGTTTTCGGCTGCCGATCAGAGATCGGGCCGCGATTTCAGCAGAGAGGGAATGGCACCCGCCATCGCCGAGCTCCCTCCTTGAAGCCTCGCACTAGACAGGGGTCCTGGGAGGTTGCCGATGGGCGGTTGCGGTGAGAAGCATCGTCGACTCACGAGTGTTGGAGCTGGGGAAGCCGCGACCTATTTGGAGCAAGACCCCACGGCCTGGTGGCTGGGGGCCGGCTGACCCCTGCGCCTGGCTCACTCCTGGGTGCTGGTCACAGCGCGGGCCAAGGAGTGCCGAGCGCGTCCAAGGTAGGAGCACCGGAGCCGGCCCCATGTGTAACGGCAAGCGAGTGCAGACGGTGGCGTCCGGGGGCACCGCAGGACAGATTACAGTGCAGCATGGGAGGCGAGGAGAAAGAAACAGACGGAGAGCCCCGGGCAGGCGGAGCTTGGTTGGCCTGGAAGCTAGCAAGCTGGCCGGGTGCTGGGGCTCCCAGCAGGGAGAGTGTGTGACACAGGTGTGAGTCCCAGACAGAAGCTCAAGAGTGTGTGGGAGAGACACCAAAGTGCAGGGGTCAGGCAAGATGTCCCTGGGCGGCATGATTGAGTGATTCTGCAGGGCACGAACCACACTGGTCGGTGGTAGCATCAGCGAACATGTTATGTGACACACATCAAAACACACAAGATGATGGACGGAATGTTGCACAATGGCAAAACATTCACCCCAGTCACAGATCTGGCTTTATTCTATCGGTATTTTGCTCACCAAGACCCCCATTTCAGACATGGCCATATGCAAATCATTCTTGACCCTGTGCCTCATGGGAACAGTCCAGAGCGAACTGCCAAGCCATGTCTTCCCTGGACCGGAATCAAGCATCCTAGGACCGGTTTCTGGCTATCAGCCGTCTTCAGCCAGGATGGCTTGACTCCAGTGGCTGGCTGAAGATGGTTGTAATGCCAGAAACCGGACCTAGGAAGCTTGTTTCCGGTCCGGGGAAGGCATGGCTTGGCAGATCGGGCTGGACTGTTCCCATGATGCACAGAGTCAGACTGATTTGCATATGGCCATGTCTGAACTGGGGTGGCAGAGTGGGCTAAAGATCGGTGATGGATTAAACCCTGATCTTTTGACTGGGTGTGAGTGTTTGATTGGTTCAGATGCTCCGTCCATCACCACCCCCTTTTATGCGGCACACATCAAGACATACAACCACAGGCCCACCGCGGCTGAGACGGGAGCAGCAGGCACGGTGGAGTGACTGCCGGACCATTTATGGGCATTGGAGCCCAGTGCCTGGAGCAATTGGGATGTGGGGGGGTCGCCCCTTTTGGGATAGTGTTGCTGAGACTGGCGCTGGCGTGCACGAGTACTGAGGCCTGGGAACTTGAGTGACAGAGTGAGCAGACCCCTGGGCTACACCGAGACCCCCACGCGGTACTACGGGAGTCTCCCCCCGGGGCATCAAGGTCTGATCTACACAGCCTGGGGGGGTGCGGGGCCTTCGGATTACTGTCTCATCTAGGAGCCGGACACGCCACTGGAGGTCCAGAGACATTGAGATCGGAGGGGCGGGCACTGATTTGAACACCAAGGGACCTCGTGGCGTGGTATCGGTCACATCCCCGCGGGTGTCTCAGAAAAGCCTGGGAGAGTGGAACTCCAGGCTGAGTTGATCACCAAGGTAGACTCCAAGGCCATGGGCCGCAACAGACTGCCTGCAAAGGGCCAGATAAACCACATTGGCTAATACTCGGTCAACATGGGGACTGAAGAAGACCACCAAGGCGGGAGCCAGCATTGCGAGGCGGTTGATGATGGGTCTGATCCGTCGCTTAGAGACATCATGTTGGCCATAAAAGAGATGCATGGCACCATCAAAGAGATGCTTGACACCATGGGGCCCAAGTTGGACTCAGTAACTGAAGAAGTTAACTTACTCCGCGCGGACTTTGGTCAGATGTCAGACAAGGTTGCAGAGGCGGAAAGCGGCATCGGCAGCCTACAATCCAAAATAAACAGACTCGAGGAGCAGGTGTCTATGCTTATGAAAAATCAAGTGGACATCGCCACCCGCCTGGAAGATCAGTAGGGCTGGGCGCGGCGCAACAATATCCACATTGTAGGGGTTCCAGAGGACATGGATGGCCCGTCTACAAACTGTTTTGTGGAGGATCTTATACTTAAACACCTCAAGCTAAAGCGCCTATCTAACTTCTTCTTGTTGGTGAAAGCCCACCATGTGCTGGAGGGAGGCCCAAGCCTGGCACCCCTCTGCGCACAATCATTGCCCGGATTCTGAACTACAGAGACTGGGATGCCATCCTGCAGGTATCACGGGTGTCCATAGACCTGTACCTGGACAACGCCACGATTCTCTTCTTCCCAGATTTCACGCTCAATGTGCAGCACCAGCACAGATCATTGGAAGGTGTCAAGAGAGCCCTCAGAGATCAAGGAATAAAGTATACATTGCTATTCCCTGTGCAACTTAAAGTTTTAAATGGTGAAAAGGCGTACTTTTTTGACACACCGGCTGAGGCGAACGACTAGATGGAGGGCTGGTGGACCGTGGGCCATCAGAGTCGTTCAAGACGATCGACCCACAACCGAACTGGGCAGGGGACCCAGAACAGCAACACGAGAGTCCCAACAGACCGAGCAGACACCTATTAAGTGACTATAGTGGTAGCGCCGGCATGTGGCGATTTGGTTATTGGTGGTAGGGGGGCGGCTTGCCTCCTGGGTCCTTCTAGGGGTGGGTGGAATTTGGTAATTGCGGTACGCAAATCTCCGTGAAACGGTAAAAAATCTCGGCGAACACGTAGAAATTCTGCGAACATGCGGAATTGCTTGTTCGTGATGCTTTTTTCCTGTTTCCAATTGCTGTTTGCGTGCTGAGGGGGAAAAATTTTGCGAACACGCATTTTGAGAACGTGAACAATCAAAAAATGTCACGAAGTCACGGAACGCAGAATTTTGGGCAATTTTGCGTTCGCCGCGGAACGCGAAATTACCCAAATTCGCAAGCAGAACGAAATTTACCACCCAGGCCTAGTCCTTGCCTCCTTGTGGGAGTCGGGCGAGAGGATGAGGGACTGTGGACACCTCCAAAGTTGTAAGTTCCAGGTTAGTATTGTGTCTAATAGTGACCACTCAAAGTCTCCGGCCTAGTTGATTGGGAGGGGGAGGGTTGTGGAGGGTTGGGGGATGGTGTCCGTTAAACGTGATTCATCCATGGGGTGTGCACGCCGTCAACAAAGTATCTCTTCTCTGCAGATGCAGGCTCATGTTCCCTCGTTCAGTTGATTTGGGGCTGATGAGGCGACAGGCACTCTGTGTGTTTAATAGGTTAATAGGTAGGTGGTTGGGGGCCCACTTTGCAGGGAGGTAGGGAGAGGGGTACGGGAGGGGGTGGGGGCAGTGGTTTGTGGGGATGTTTATGGTTGGCTCATGGCATCTCACACTCGAATGTTTGGTTGTTAAATTGTGACAGTAAGCAGTGGCATGCAAAGGATCCGGGACAACTTAGGCCCTTGTACTTGAATGGGTGACCAGAAACGCATAAGGATTTGGTAGTGGAACGTTAATCGATTGGGCAATAAAACAAAGCAGACATTAGTCTTGCAGTATGTGAAACGCCACACCCCTGACGTAGTGCTCCTAAAGGAGACCCATCTACGGGGTAACACATGCAGGGCCCTGGACCGGTTTGGTTATTAGATGGTGGTCCATTCGAGGTTCACTTCTGGCTCCAAGGGGGTGGGGATTCTAGTCCATAACGCCCTACCAATGGTAACTGCAGGCACATGGATGGAAGATTCTGGACGTATGGGGACAATGGCGGTCAGATGAGAGGGGCGCTTGATCGTGTTCAGCTCCTGCTACATCCCACCCGGCTTGCATGCCAGACGTATGCAAAACTTGGGACCCACTTGGCGGATCTTCCCCGGGGCTCTCTGGTATTTGGGGGGGAGACACCAATGCAGTTATGGATGCGGACTTAGATCGCTCCGGGGAGAGGCAGGGTAATAGGGGGGAGACGGGTTTGCTGGGCTTCACCACAGCAATGGGCCTTAGTGACATATGGCACGCACATCACCCCTCCAAAAGGCATTACACATTCTACTCCGCTAGACACAGGTACTTCTCCAGGATAGATCATCTCTTCGCCTGCGGGATCAACTGGGCGCCTTCGCAGACTCCTGTATCATGGCCCGGGGTATTTCTGACCATTCACCATTGGGCATCACTCTCAAAGGAGCGATAACGATAATCGCTAGGTCAGCCTTTCCTAGGATAGACCCATAGAAGCCTCAAAGATGACTCCATAACTGACAAGCTACGAGAAGGCTCCCAATTATATTTCACTGAGAACCAGGGCTCGGTCGCCTCCCAGCTAATCCTGTGGCTAATCCTTAGTGACATATGGCACGCACATCACCCCTTCAAAAGGCATTACACATTCTACTCCGCTAGACACAGGTACTTCTCCAGGATAGATCATCTCTTCGCCTGCGGGATCAACTGGGCGCCTTCGCAGACTCCTGTATCATGGCCCGGGGTATTTCTGACCATTCACCATTGGGCGTCACTCTCAAAGGGGCGATAACGATAATCGCTAGGTCAGCCTTTCCTAGGATAGACCCATAGAGCCTCAAAGATGACTCCATAACTGACAAGCTACGAGTAGGCTCCCAATTATATTTCACTGAGAACCAGGGCTCGGTCGCCTCCCAGCTAATCCTGTGGGAAGTGTATAAAACTGTCTTGAGAGGCCAGGCCCAAGTGCTGATTGGCACCCAAAAAAAGGAAGAGGCACTTCAGATCACACAGTTGGAATGGGATATTGAATCTCCGGAACGGGGCACTAGCGATGCTCCCTCGGTGGAGCAATGCCATGAGCTCACCCTCAAGCAAAAGAAACTCCGTTCCCTTGCGGAGGGTGAGGCGCGTGCTGAGTCCCTCACCACGCAACATCGGATATACAGTGCGGGGATCAAAGCATGAAACTGCTAGCGTGGCTCAAACGCAGGGACTGGGAGCGATCCTGGGTTATGGAAGTAAAGGATGAGTCGGGATCATTGGTATCCAGGGGTACAGAGTAGACATAGCAGAGGCCTTTGCGTCTGATTACGAGAGGGTTTACACCCCGGTGTGCACCAGAACTGAGTTGGACTGTGAGGAGTTCCTACGGGACTTCGCCCTACCCATGTTGTTCCAGGAGGAAACTGACAGCCTAGAGGCTGAACTTACGGGGTTGGAATTGGGTGAAGCCCTTAACTCACTCCAGGCTAGGAAAGTGCAGGGGCCCAATGGGCTCCCAGTGGAAATATATAAGAGGCAAACTAACATTGTGATCCACCCCCTAAAGACGGATGTTCGTCGAAGCGTGGAAAGTGGGGAGGCTTCTGCCTGATCAGCGAGAGCCCACGATTGTGGTCATCCACAAGGCTGGGAAACCGGCAGGTCAATGCTCATCTTATCGATCTATCCCGTTCCTCAATGTGGAGGCCAAGGTATTGGCTAAAGCCTAGGCGACAAGGCTGCTCTCGGTCTTGCCTGACCTGATAAATGTTGATCAGTCGGGGTTCATGCAGCACAGGAGCACTTGACACAATTTGCGGTTTGTACATGACGGAGGACGTGGGCGGCTCTCAAACGGGAATGATGGTGCTGGACGCCTCAATGGCCTTCAACAGCATCGAATCGCCGTACTTATTTATGGTACTGCAGCGACTGGGCTTTGGGATGGTTTTCTGCAGTTGGGTGCGCCTGTTGTATGAACAGCCGGCAGCGAGGGTGAGGGTAAATGGAACGATCTCTCAGGAATTTCCCCTGCGTAGGGGTACCAGGCAGGGATGTCCTCTGTCCCCTCTCCTCTTCGCCTTGGCCCTGGAGCCACTGGCTCACTGGATTCGAGGAGACAGGTCTTTCTGGGGCCTGGCACTTGCGGATGAGTGGGCGGAGCGTATATCCTTGTACGCTGATTATATTGTCCTCTACATGAACAGGACCTACCACTCAATGGCGCAGGCGCCACATCTTTTCGAATTATTTGGTAGCTATTCCGGGTACACAATTAATTGGGCCAAATCTTTGATTTACCCACTTTCGGGCCCCCCCCCGTGGGTCCCGGAGAGGTGCACTGCCTCGATAGTTACTGAGGGTTTTAAATATCTTGGAGTGTACATTACCAGGGACAAGGCGGAGTTCTTCACTAAAAATATAGAGCCACACCTGGCGCGTTTATCATCGGACGTTGCGCATTGGAGATCCTTGCCTCTCTCCCTGATGGGGCACGAGCGCTCCTCAAGATGTTGGCATTGCCACGCCTCCTTTATATCTTGCAAAACACACCATACCCCGGTGGGGTGTTCAGGCACATATCCCAGGCTCTGCGGACGCTGCTCTAGGATGGTGGGAAACCAAGGATAGCGCTGCGTAAGCTCACAAGATGGGTGTATGACAAGGGGCTGGCCCTCCCGGACATCCAGTTATATTTTTGGGCATCTCAGCTGCAGGTGGTCAATCACTGGGTATATGAGACGGGGTCAGAACCTGCCTATAGGGTGGATAGATATGTGATGCCGGGGGCAGCTGCGAGCCTCTTCTGTACTCACGAAAGCAACGTAGGGATCTACCTTCGCACACAGGGTGGTGCGTCAGTGTTGGATGGAGGCCAAAAAAATATTTGGGATGGGCAGACATCATAACCAGTAGGAACCCGCTCTGGTTCGGTGACCAGCTAGTGGACTAACCGATTTTAAGGGATGGAAACTGATCGGGATTGACTACCTGGGCGGGGAGCACCCTATCGAAGTAACAAAGCTTTTTGCTATTTCTGCAGCAAAGACTTTAAGCAAAGGATTAGCAAATGCTATCCACGCCTTGCTGATAAATTACAAAAGCTTTGTACGACTCAATGCACAGAATTATAGCTTTAGATTTGTAAAATTCCATCCAAGCCAACATGGCATGAATAAAAGCAACCCCTTCACACTAAGGGGCTGATTCTGATTTGGGAAAAGCGCTCCGATTAGCTGTACGGAGCGTTTCTCCCGTACGAATCGCACACCAACAACGTCCCTGTACGAACGGGCAAGTACGATCTGAACCCAATGCGCCACTCCGTATGACTTGTACCAAACACCGTACAACTCCAAAGTACATACGGATTGTCTCCGGGTGACGCTGTACGCTACGTCCCTACGTAAATAGGCAGCCATTTACGAACCAGGAAGTACGATCTGTGTCGACGAAACTCCGTACGGCCCTTTTGCTATGAGAGCCGTCAACATAAACAGCCGTAAAACCAGAGTCCGGCCCGAACTGCACCCTGGTACGTGACATACACAATATGAACCCCCTCGAGCGTGTCATCCCAGCCCTGTACGCCTACGACCTTGTATATAGAAACCGACGATGGCGCAGCCGGTGAGTACAACGTACCACAACAACGGAAATATACCTGTACGGTCCACCATACGCTAGTGCATATCACCATTGCTACAGTGATTCATGCCGCACATACGCCATTAACGTCGGGGTACGGTGCACCACACGCTAGCGCATATCACCAATGCAATAGTGATACGTGTCGCACATACGCCATCAACGTGTGGGGGGGCATGGTGCGCCACACGTTAGCGCATATCACTATTGCAATATGATACGTGCCGCACACACGTCTAAAATGTCGGGGTACGGTGCAACACACGCTAGCGCATATCACTATTGCAATAGTGATACGTGCCGCACACACATCTGAAATGTCAGGTACGGTGCGTCACATCTGAGTGGTGGGTGGTAAAGACCCCCAGCAGTGCCCAGACATGACAGGGGTGGGTGGATATGACTCCCTGCAGTGCCCAGACATGATAGGGGTGGGTGGATATGACTCCCAGCAGTGCCCAGACATAGGAGAGGGGTGTGCACAGGAACCCCAGCAGTGCCCAGACATGACAGGGGTGGGTGGATATGACTCCCAGCAGTGCCCAGACATGACAGGGGTGGGTGGATATGACTCCCAGGAGTGCCCAGACATGACAGGGGTGGGTGGAATGGACTCCTAGCAGTGCCCAGACATGACAGGGTGGGTGGATATGACTCCAAGCAGTGCCCAGACATAGGAGAGGGGTGTGCAAGGACCCCTAGCAGTGCCCGGACATGACAGGGGTGGGTGAATATGACTCCTAGCAGTGCCCAGACATAGTAGAGGGGTGTGTACAGTACTCCCAGCAGTGCCCAGACATAGGAGAGGGGTGTGCACAGGACCCCCAGCAGTGTCCAGACATGACAGGGGTGGATGGATATGACTCCCAGCAGTGCCCAGACATAGGAGAGGGGTATGCACAGGACCCCCAGCAGTGCCCAGACATAGGAGAGGGGTGTGCACAGGACCCCCAGCAGTGCCCAGACATGACAGGGGTGGGTGGATATGACTCCCAGCAGTGCTCAGACATAGGAGAGAGATGTGTACAGGACTCCCAGCAGTGCCCAGACATAGGAGAGGAGTGTGCACAGGACCCCCAGCAGTGCCCAGACATGACAGGGGTGGGTGGATATGACTTCCAGCAGTGCCCATACATGACAGGGGTGGTGGATATGACTCCCAGCAGTGCCCAGACATGACAGGGGTGAGTGGGTATGACTCTCAGCAGTGCCCAGACATAGGAGAGGGGTGTGCACAGGACCCCCAGCAGTGCCCAGAAATGACAGGGGTGGGTGGAAATGACTCCCAGCAGTGCCCAGACATGACAGCGGTGGGTGGATATGACTCCCAGCAGTGCCCAGACATGACAGGGGTGGGTGGATATGACTCCCAGCAGTGCCCAGACATAGAAGAGGGGTTTGAACAGGACTCCCAGCAGTGCCCAGACATAGGAGAGGGGTGTGCACAGGACCCCCAGCAGTGCCCAGACATGACAGGGGTGGGTGGATATGACTTCCAGCCGTGCCCAGACATGACAGGGGTAGGTGGATATGACTCACAGCAGTGCCCAGACTAAGGAGAGGGGAGTGCACAGCACATATCACCAATGCAATAGTGATACGTGTCGCACATACGCCATCAACGTGTGGGGGGGCATGGTGCGCCACACGTTAGCGCATATCACTATTGCAATATGATACGTGCCGCACACACGTCTAAAATGTCGGGGTACGGTGCAACACACGCTAGCGCATATCACTATTGCAATAGTGATACGTGCCGCACACACATCTGAAATGTCAGGTACGGTGCGTCACATCTGAGTGGTGGGTGGTAAAGACCCCCAGCAGTGCCCAGACATGACAGGGGTGGGTGGATATGACCCCCAGCAGCGCCCAGACATGACAGGAGTAGGTGGATATGACTCCCAGCAGTGCCCAGACATGACAGTGGTGGGTGGATATGACTACCAGCAGTGCCCAGACATAGGAGAGGGATGTGTACAGGACTCCCAGCAGTGCCCAGACATAGGAGAGGGGTGTGCACGGGACCCACAGCAGTTGCCAGACATGACAGGGTGGGTGGATATGACTCCCAGCAGTGCCCAGACATAGGAGAGGGGTGTGCACATGACTCCCAGCAGTGCCCAGACATAGGAGAGGGGTGTGTACAGGACTTCCAGCAGTGCCCAGACATAGGAGAGGGGTGTGCACAGGACCCCCAGCAGTGCCCAGACATGACAGGGATGGGTGGATATGACTCCCAGGAGTGCCCAGACATAGGAGAGGGGTGTGCACAGGACTCCCAGCAGTGCCCAGACATGACAGGGGTGGGTGGATATGACTCCGAGTAGTGCCCAGACATAGGAGATGGGTGTGCACAGGACCCCCAGCAGTGCCCTGACATGACAGGGGTGGGAGGATATGACTCCCAGCAGTGCCCAGACATAGGAGAGGGGTATGTACAGGACTCCCAGCAGTGCCCAGACATAGGAGAGGGGTATGCACAGGACCCCCAGCAGTGCCCAGTCATAGGGGTGTGCAAGTCCAACAGCAAACCTTAAGTACATGCCTGTATGTGTACATCCCTAACTGGGAGCACTCATAATAGTTGCATAGCAACACATCACACACAGCAGTGACCTACTCCACAGAGAATGGTATCCTGTCACACACCGTGTGACACACCACATGTGGTTGTATTGTGAGATCCAACACGTATATCCACCCGTCTGGTTCGCTGGCACACACCCCTCCATCATGACTCAATAGTGTGTAGTCATGTAACAGACCACCAAACAAATGAAGCACACATGTAATAATAAAGTGTCATGTACATCCTGGACATGATGTGAATGTCCAGGTGGTGCAACATGTACTTCCTCATGGATGTAACAGGGTAGAAATCCCCTAGATACAAAGAAACAAAATCTATTTTGTGTGTCCAAAGATTAGAAATGTACAATCTGAATCATACCGTCAAGGCTGATAACATTGTCATTCATAGTCTGATAAAGTATGATGGTCTCCCTGAAGGCATTAATACATGCTACAAACCTAAACACAGTGAGTAGCATGGATAGCACTGACCAAAGTACAAAGTAGTTTATTGTGTTGATTATTTAAAATCTTACAATATTACACATCTAAAAAAGAAAGCAGTAAAAGCTATATTCAAGTATACAACATTTAAAATACGAATGCATCAGTTTTGTAGTCAGTTACATATTTAAAATTATTATACTCCTAATTTCCTTTTAACTATCAATAAGAACCTTACAAAAGTAGCATTCAAGAATTTATCATTCGAGTGCAGGCACCTAATCGGGGCCTGCCTGCATGTCCTTATGCCTCGTAGATAAAAATGGAAGCTTAAACAGTGTTCTTCGCTCCTGCAAGAGTTCTGGGCAAATACACAATAGATGGAGAATGTTCTCCTCACCATTATTACACAGTCTGCATAGCATTTGAGTTTCCACTCTCTTCCACAGTGGAAGATGACACAGGCCTGGCATTGTTCCAAATCTTGCTTTAAGGAGCACCTGTTTGTTTTTTTCCGTCCAGGGTGTTTCCAGATATTGTTGAATTTCCTTTCTTTTTATAGCCATTTATTATTGTCCAGGCATGTTTTCTCTTTGTGAGGATAGCTTTATGTTTTAAAATGGATAGTTGGTTTAGAGTTTTATTAATTATTTTCTTAAACAAAGCCTTGGTTATGTTATTTTCCCAAATAGACGTGACTGCAAACTCCCTTATTGCTTCCATAAGATAGAGCCATGCAGTAGAGCTTGTGTTATTATTTATTTCTCTCCATATTCGCTGGGATATCTCGTTTTCGTGGTCATTTTTTATTCGATTCCATACATTTATGAAGTGTCCTTGCCTTGCATAGTGTCGATTGGTTAATCAGAACTCCAACCTTATTTGTGCAGGAGACGCATTCGCTGGGAGATGAAATAGGGCTCGATATGCTCTGGTTATGGCTTTGTTCAGAGTTTCAGTATCCTTACCCATTGCCGCTTCACTACCATATCTGATAGTTGGTAGGAGTCTTGCTCCTATAATACTCAGGAGAGGACCATAGGTTAGGCTGGAAAATGACTTCTGCACAATTCTGAAAGCTGCAGTTAATGCATTTGTCTTCCTTTGAATGTCCTTTTTTGGCAGCTGGTAATTACCCTTCTCATCAAATAACACACCCACATATTTATATACCTCTACTTGTTCTAATTGGGTCTTGTCCATGAACCATTTACTTCTGTATCTTGTCTTGTTATTTTTGGTAACTACCATGACCTTAGTTTTTGTCTCGTTTATCACCATCCCATTGTCCTTTGCGTATATGTGAGTCCGACTAATTAGGAGCTGTAGTCCCACTTTCGTGTGGCTCAATAGTATGACATCATCCGCATACAGCAAGTTGCTGAGACGCTTATCAGCTAATTTCGGGGGGTGAGCATTTTCATCATCCAGTATTCCAGTTAGGTCTGCAAGAAACAGATTAAAGAGGAGAAGGGCTAAAACACAGCCTGACCAATTATCTGAAATCATTTGTGAGCAGGCGTGGCCATTGCTGAAGGGAAGGTACAAATCTATAGGGAATCAACAGAAACATCATCACTACAATTGTGTAACTGTCCGTAGTGAACATCACATGTGTCGCTGAGGAAGGGACACTCTTTGGGACAATGTCTGCATGCAAACTGCAGACACACCAATCTAGATAGTTTGCTGCAACATTGGACTAGCACAAACATACCATGGTCCAGCTCATTACCATCATGAAATAGAGATATGTCACAATAACCAAATATGAACATTACATCAACTCGTAGGTACACAGCAGTCAAAGCAATTTCCTGAAATGCAAAAGTTCAGAATGAAAAATGAAAAGCTTTATTCAGCGCCACAATCCAAAAAATGAAAATAATGAGTCCAGGCTCACAGAAGGCCAATGGCCAGTCCAAATAAATGTCCCCAACAGTGGTGGTGCACGGGATGTTGTCACACCCAAACTTGCCTGCACATGGAGATCCGATGTCTGTGGACACATGGGGGGCATCATCGGAGTAATTGTTGGGCACCGCCAGGAGAGGGAAGGGCAGGTGTAGTGAGTGCAGGTGGGGTGGATTCCTCCACAGTGTCCGGTGCAGCGCAAAAGGATGACAAATATTCAGCGCTGCACACTGCTGCCAGTTCAGACAAACTCCCACCTGAACCCGGGGACATAATGGGGGTGGAGGTAGAGGGCTGTGCGTCAGGTGTCGTGTGTATGTGGATGCGTGTGTGGCGTCTGTTCCCTCTCCCTGTGGGTGTGCCTACATCCCCTTGAGATTGGGTGCGTGGAGATTTGCGTTTCGACTGCCGTGTGGGTGTGCTGGGTGTGTCTGTTGTGGTGTCTGACCTGTGGCGTCTGCGTGTAAGTTGGACAGGTATAGGAAAGGGTGATGTGGATGGGTCTGAAGGAGTGGGGGGGCTGACGCTGCAGAATGGACAGTGCTGCCGTCAGTGAAGACTCTATGGCTGCCAAACTCCGACTTTTGCCAGACATGGCTGATGACATGCCCTCCATGTATGACAACAACTGTATCATGATGTGTGTTTGGCCATGGAGGACAGTCAGCATCGATGTCTGACCAACTTGGATCTGCCGGAGCAGGTCCACAGACTCAGCACTGAGGGCAGCAGGGGAGACAGGGGCAGGGGCTGCGGTGCCAGGGACAAAGGAGACACGGGAGGTAGCACGGACCCTAGGGACCCTAACAACTGGGAGGGTGGAGATGGTTCCGGAGGAGGAGGGGACAGGCAAAGTTGTTGTAGATGGCATAGCTGCATATTCCCCCTCCTCCTTGGAGTCAGAATCCGAGCAGTCCGCATGGTAAGAGGTGTCGTGCTCATGAGGTCCGGCCGCCTGACTTCCCTCACCCTCTGTGCCACTGCCTCCCTCTGACTCCTCAAAGCTGGTGGCACTGATGCTGGGTCCCTCTGTCCGGTCTGTGCCTGTGTCTCCTC
The DNA here is from genome assembly GCF_964263255.1 of Lissotriton vulgaris. NCBI lineage: Eukaryota > Metazoa > Chordata > Amphibia > Caudata > Salamandridae > Lissotriton > Lissotriton vulgaris. The sequence continues at coordinate 63,972 of NW_028252182.1, forward strand.
CAGATTGTGGTGAAGATGCTGTTGGCAAGGAGAAAATGACAAATATATCAGTTGCCTGTACATATCAGACATATAAGCAACACATCTTTTGTGGACATTCCTAATCATGGCATGCATCATGAGTTGCATGCCACATAACTCTGCACATATATAAGTCTAGTAATGCACAATTGTAATAGACACAATGCTCATTGTATACAAAGATACAAGTAACAGACAAGCCCACCACTTGTATGAGAGTCACAATGATGAGCCACTGCCTGTCAACAGGATAGGTGTTGATCAATCACCGTTCAGTTGCCCACTCTGCCACCCACGTCCAGACATGGTCATGTTCAAATCTGTTTGACCCTGTGGCCACATAAGAAGAGTCCTGCCCAAACTGCAATGTGATGCCATCCCTGGACCTGAAACAAGTTCTCCATCACCTCTCACTGGCATCACAGCTGTCTACAGCCAGGCCTGTGTGAAACACAGATGTGTATACAAACAAGCATGGCTGAAGGAGGCTGTAATGCCAGAAAGTGGTTCCAGGAACCATGTTCCCAGTCCAGGGAAGGCATGGCTTGACAATTATGGCTGGACTGTTCCCATGAGGCACATGGACAGACAGATTTACACATGACCATGTTTGAACTTGGGGGGCAGAGTGGGCAACAGAGAGGTGATGGATAAAACCCTGACCTGTTGACTGGGTGTGAGTATATGATTGTTACAGAGGCTCCCTCCATCACCACACACTGTAGGGACACTCCTCACAGGGGCAACAATCACCACACCATACAGTTACTAGCACAGAACACACATTGGCTGTCAATTGAAGTGACACACATGTCCAGAATCCAGAAAAAGACAAAGCCAATGTGCCTACAATTGTGAATGTGAAAAACATTGATGCATTCTTGACACGCCCGCAACCACATGGGAAATGTGAATACTGTAGTGTGCACACCAAGAAAAAACTTTGCTGCACCACCAATCCATACATGTACCAGTAAACGATGTGGAAAAATCATCTCTGGAAGCCAATAACATCGCCTGTAAATCCAACAATGACTGCAATGTCCAGCAGCACTGGCTAAGTGCATAGTGACATGTTCACATCAGAAATAACATACACAGCACACCACTGACAAGCCCAAACAGGCAGGCCCATCACATCTCCCATGCACAACACCCCAATCATTCTGTCAATGTGAGTGATACAGCTCAAGTACTGAAAAGTCATAATCTGGGTATCAATAACTGGGCAGCTATATCAATTAAGCCAAGGTCACATTGTGTGGCTGCCCATCAATATTAGTTCCAAACAACCTGCAACATTTCTAGTGAATATGCACACACACACTGCCCAGTGTGAATATGCACAAGCCAAATTTTGTATACATGGACAGTGTGCACATGTAGCTAACACATGATAAGTACAAAGTATACCAGGGACAAAGGCCACTGAGGCAGACCCGTGCAGAACTCCATGTTGAGGCTCGTGATCAGTGCCAAAATATCATGAAGGGCCAACACAGTGCACAGGTCGTGCAACAGGTAAGGTACCAACATGTGTCGCAGACCTCCCTTCAACATGATGATGTGATAAGCAATATGCATATTAATACATTGCACCCTAGGAGCACATGCGTAAAAAATATTAAAGACCCAAAGCTGGGGTCAAATGTGGAGGAGGGGAAGGGATGTAAAAGAGCATCTGCTGAATATGGGGCATTGAAATGACAATGCATAAAGTGCCTGTCTGACCACCCCACCCCAACTGTGGGAGTGTTACCAGGCTTCGGAACACTGCAGGTAGCATGTGACACACATGACAACAAGCAGACTTGTACCTACCCCCTCCTTGATGCTGTCCCTCCTGCAACTGCCTATGCAGATCTGGGAAAACCACTTCCAGGACCCGGAGCATGTGGGGGGTGAGGTGACAGGTGCCGCCATGCCGGCATGGGGCTTCAAGCTTCAGCTGGACCCGGGCGATACGGTGGGTCCAGCACCAGATGTCCTGCCACCTCTTCCGAATGTTACGTATCCTCCGGCAAGGGCCCCCCTCACTCCTGACAGTCCTGGCTATGTTCAGCCAGATCTCCCCCTTCTCATAGGCAGATACCTGTCAGGAATATAAAGTGAAACAAAATCAGTACACCTGGTCCATGTCCCAAAGACACACACTTGCACCACATTGACGATGACAACAGGGCATAGGAAGCTGACCAGACTTGCATCATTGTCCATGTGAATGTGGCCTGTGAACAACCACCAATGCACTACATGCCTTTGAAAGGCCACAGATGCCATAAGGGCTGCAACCACTCACTGAGCATGGCACACACTGAACAAGATATGCTACTTCAGGGTGTTGGACAGCACGCGACATGCTGTCACATATCCCACTACACCTAAGAACCCTCAGTATACCACACATGCACACCCTGGCACAGATCATTTGCTTGTCATTGTCAACAGTGTATACAACATCACTTTGCACATGTCACACTTGACACTGGCCTCATGCTAACTGTCCAAGTCATGCACATGGCACTGCTTACTTGTCACATCAGATGGGTACAGCTGTGGCACACGTCATGCATCAGTGTTGCTAAACATCACATACACAAATAGCCAGGTGACAAAGAACATTCACACTCTTCAATGTCCATGACTTCAAAGCATGCATTTGTCCAACATCCACAAAGGTCATGAATAACAATTATCAACAGTGAGTACATTCATCTGTCACTCTGGGGGGAACACTGTTACACCTCACTAAATCATGACACAAAAACATGCAAGGTGTGGCAGAGCAGAAAGTGTGATTCACATTGCATTGAATGTCACAGTTAGCACAATGCAGGTGAGCAGTAAACACCATTTCATCACATCATTCACTGCATGGGAGATACCACAATGTACACAACCGGCACTCACTCCAAACAACACTGCATCTCAGTTCCATAAATACACAATGGCTGTAGTGTCACACACACAACAGGTGCACAGTCCAAGGTAGTGCAGTCATCACTCACCTGCTCCCCTGGTCTCCCATACAGCTTGCTGTAGTTTGTCAAGAGGGCATCCAGCAGAGCCTTGTTCTCCTCCTCACTGAATGCAGGTACCCTCTCCATACTCAGCAAAATCAGGGTCCAGGGAATGCAGAGACAGCATAAGTGTTGTCCACTCCAATGTTGTGCAGGCAAGTGCCCTCTCACAGCCACATGCAGCCTTAAATCAGTGCTGCTGAGGGGCTGTCAGTCCAAGGAGTACAGTGGGATAGGCCAGATTACTTGGCTTCCTATGTTTCATCCAATCCCATTACACATATGGCCATGGGCCATGACACACATTTGCATGGTTTAAAAACTGAGCTTGAGCACCACAACAAGTTTTGCAACATTGTTTAGTTTAGTCCAACTGAATTTTCATGAACACCTGTAGAACACACTCAAATCTCTGTTTCCTTGACAACTAGCCTGCATTCTGGGCATTCTAGATGTTCCCTATGTATTTTCCCGCACACACACCCGCAATGACTGGGTACGCTCCGCTCGTGTATGGCTACAATGCAATAGTAAAATGACCCGTACACACGCACGTACTATTGGGGTACGCTGTGCTCGCGTATGGCTACAATGCAATAGTGAAACGACCCGTACACTCACATGTACTATTGGGGTACGCTCCGCTCGCGTATGGCTACAATGCAATAGTGAAACGACCCGTACACACGCACGTACTATTGGAGTACGCTCCGCTCGCGCATGGCTACAATGCAATAGTGAAATGAACCGTACACACGCATGTACTATTGGGATACGCTGTGCTAGCGTATCGCTACAATGCAATAGTGTAACGACCCGTACACATGCATGTACAATTGGGGTACGCTGTGCTCGCGTATGGCTACAATGCAATAGTGAAACGACCTGTACACACGCACGTACTATTGGGGTACTGGGCGTTTCACACACTCTAGTGAATGCATGTGTACAGTGCGTTCAACAGGCTCACGCATGGCACCATTACTATAGTGATAACAGGAAAACACATGGCAGGGATGTGGGTGTGGGGTCATTATGAGGATGTCCATGCATGTGTTGGCATGGCATACTTACATGAGCAGGCCCTATGTGTGGCGTACACTTATATGGCAGAGGGCATGTGATATAGTGGCACAGTTGATGTGTGATGGACTGTGGAGACATGACATTTGTGATGGTCCACTATGTGATTCCCATTACCTTGACACTTGTCACATGAGTAACATCATGAACATGTTGTCATTCACATGAACACTGGATTGTCACAATCTTCAGTACGGGCTTCTGTCACATGATGCCAGGGACAGGGGCACTGTCTCAGTTGACCAATTGCCGCTCAGCATGACCCTGTGTGACAATGTTATGTGTGTGCCATGTAACAGATTGGGCATGCTGTTTGTATGCGGTAAACGTAATCCTCTTTAGGTGCATCTATGATGGTTCTGTGTCGTGATTGCAAGTGTCTCACATGTACCCACACCATGCCACAGGGGCATTCCTACAGCTCATGTGTGTGATGGCATCATAGAGCATTTGTCCACAGACATACAGATCTGCATTCTGAGTATGGCTTTGGTGTAGTTTTGTAAAATGCGCAACTCAAGCACAATATCACAGAAATGTTAAATATATAGCACATGTGACGTGGGTGTGTTCCTTGCAGTCAGCTGTCTGGATGTGTTGACTACCTTCTCATGCATGTCATGTGACGTGTGTCACTGACGTGATACATTGTTCTGCTAACTCAGACCAGCCCAGATGAACATTTGTGTGCATGTCATGTCCATTTTTGCAGACCACAGGTGAATCAGTTGTGTTGTAGCAGTGCCAACTAGCTGGCATAAATGTCCATGATGTATAGCCCACGGCAGAGTCATTTGTCATTTGATGTGTTGAAGCAGTGTTGAATGTGCTATGTACATTGTAATAGTTGTTTGCTGATAGTTGTACACCTTTCTCCCCAAACATGTTGTGCAGGGCACCCCCTCTGCCAAGGCCGCTGCCTGACTTGGATGCCATGAGGGAACGTGATTGCATCCGAAGCTACAGATTCACTCGAGAGTTGATTCAGAAGTTGACCGACAGGCTGGAACCACATCTCCAACTGCGACACATGTATTCAACTGCGCTGACACCCAAGGTAAAGGTGATGACAGCCCTACATTTCTTTGCCACAGGTACGTTCCAATTCACCATAGCTGATGTGGGGAGATGTCCCAGACGAATGTCTAACATAATGTTGACAGACAGAATATCTACGTACAAAAATATCGACACAAAAATATCGACATCAAAAATATCGGAGTTATATCTTCATAAAGGTAAGTACAAAAATATCGGAAAAAAATATCGTAGTACAAAAATATCGAAATTAAAAATATCGTTTTTTTAAATGTATTAATAATAATGTAAAAATAATTTCAAAATACAAATAATTGTACAAATATTAAATAAAAACATTAAAACATATTTAAAAAATAATAACTAATACATATACATTTAAAATAAAATAAAAAGTGTACATATAAATTAATATATATACTTACTCCACATATTGCAACAGTAGTAAAAGCGTTGGATAGCGTAGGGGTTTAAATTACTATTCCCACTCCAGAGGGTGCAACAGTAGGGAACGCGTTGGATAGCGTAGGGGTAAAAATTACTATTCCCACTCCAGAGGGTGCAACAGTAGGGAAACGGTTGGATAGCCTAGGGGTAAAAATTACTATTCCCACTCCAGAGAGTGAAACAGTAGGGAAAGCGTTGGAGAGCATAGGGGTTTAAATTACTATTCCCACTCCTGAGGGTACAACAGTAGGGAAAGCGTTGGATAGCCTAGGGGTAAAAATTACTATTCCCACTCCAGAGGGTGCAACAGTAGGGAAAGCGTTGGATAGCATAGGGGTTTAAATTACTATTCCCACTCCTGAGGGTGCAACAGTAGGAAAAGCGTTGGATAGCATAGGGGTAAAAATTACTATTCCCACGCCAGAGGGTGCAACAGTAGGGAAAGCGTTGGATAGCGTAGGGTTTTAAATTACTATTCCCACTCCAGAGGGTGCAACAGTAGGGAAAGCGTTGGATAGCCTAGGGGTAAAAATGACTATTCCCACTCCAGAGGGTGCAACAGTAGGGAAAGTGTTGGATAGCGTAGGGGTTTAAATTACTATTCCCACTCCAGAGGGTGCAACAGTAGGGAAAGCGTTGGATAGCGTAGGGGTAAAAATTACTATTCCTACTCCAGAGGGTGCAACAGTAGGGAAAATGTTGGATAGCGTAGGGGTAAAAATTACTATTCCCACTCCAGAGGGTGCAACAGTAGGGAAAGCGTTGGATAGCGTAGGGGTAACAATTAATATTCCTACTCCAGAGGGTGCAACAGTAGGGAAAATGTTGGATAGCATAGGGGTAAAAATTACTATTCCCACTCCAGAGGGTGCAACAGTAGGGAAAGCGTTGGATAGCGTAGGGGTAAAAATTACTATTCCCACTCCAGAGGGTGCAACAGTAGGGAAAGCGTTGGATAGCGTAGGGGTTTAAATTACTATTCCCACTCCAGATGGTGCAACAGTAGGGAAAGCATTGGATAGCGTAGGGGTAAAAATTACTATTCCCACTCCAGAGGGTGTAACAGTAGGGAAAGCGTTGGATAGCGTATGGGTAAAAATTACTATTCCCACTCCAGAGGGTGCAACAGTAGGGAAAGCGTTGGATAGCGTAGGGGTAAAAATTACTATTCCCACTCCAGAGGGTGCAACAGTAGGGAAAGCATTGGATAGCGTAGGGGTAAAAATGACTATTCCCACTCCAGAGAGTGCAACAGTAGGGAAAGCGTTGGATAGCGTAGGGGTTTAAATTACTATTCCCACTCCAGAGGGTGCAACAGTAGGGAAAGCATTGGATAGCATGGGGGTAACAATTACTTCACACACTACTCCCCCTTTAACACACAACACAGTACACATACAAAAAAACACAATTAATATAAATATCAAAAAATCAATTAATACCAATTATTTATATTAAATTTATGTAATTTAAATTGAACTAATTAACACATGTTAATTACCAATTAATTAACAATAAATACCAATAAATAAATACAATCTCTTTAATTAATTACATTTTATTATATGACACCCTATTACCCTATAAACCCACAACCCACTACACATAAATAAATCATATCATTTAATCACTTAATAATTATGATTTACCAATTAATTATTATTTAACAATAACACAAATTTAAATATATTAGCACATCAACTCTAATTAATTTAATTAAATAATTAACATTATTTAATTACTAATTATTAATTAACAATAACAAAAAATTACATATATTAGCACATTAACTCTAATTATTGTAATTAACTAATTAATATTAATTAATTACCAATTAATTATTAATTACCAATAACAAATAATTCTATTTATTTGCACAATAACTCTAATTAAATGTAATTAACTAATTAAAATTAATTAATTACCAATTAATTATTAATTAACAATAACAAAAAATTAAATATATTAGCACATTAACTCTAATTAATTTAATTAACTAATTAATATTAATTATTACCAATTAATTATTATTTAAACATATTTTTAAAAATATATTAATTAATTAATTATTATTAAATACTTCCCACCCTATTCCCCTGTAAACCCACAACCCGCTCTGATACTAAAACGCAAAATGTAAACAAATTTACTAATTTTCGAACATACATTTAATAACATATTTAACAAACATATAAACAACATAATAAAATACATAACACTAAACATAATTTCGATATTAGTAAATTTCGATATTAGTAACATACATAGAATAAAAACGATATTCTGTCTGTCGATATTTTGCACATCGATATTCTATACCATCGAAATTAAAACATCGATATTATTGTATATCGATATTTAAATTTCGATATTTTGTCTCCCTACTGTCCCAGACCATGTTCAGCCGGGTACTACGTGATGTCTTAGCTGCTATGTTGGAGCACATTGATGAATTCATTAAGTTCCCTAATCCAGAAGAGTTGACCGATGTCAAGGGTGAATTATATGCCCTGTGACACATGCCACATGTAATTCGGTCCATTGATGGGACACATGTTGGACTGGTGCCATCACAGGCTCAGGAGCAGGCCTTCCACAACTGGAAACATTACCACTCCATAAATGCCCTGGTGGTGTGTCTTGCTAACATGATGATTTCCCATGTTTGTGCACGTTTTCCAGGATCGTGCCACGATGCATTCTTCATGAGGCGGAGCAGGGTACCACAGATGATGCTGCAGCTGCGCAACCATCGGGCATGTCTTGTAGGTGGATAAACACTGTTTCTCATGTATGTCTCAATATAATTTATCTCTCTCACGGCTTCTCATTACACACTGATTGCCATGATGTATTGTTGTAGGAGACGCCGGATATCCAAACATGCCGTGGCTCATGACTCCACTATACAACCCCAGAACTGCTGCAGACCAGCGGTACAATAATGCACACGGGCAGACCAGACGTGTGATAGAGCATATGTTTGGACTCCTGAAGAGCCGGTTCAGGTGTCTCGACAAGACAGGCGGATCTCTACCATACGCCCCGTTCAAGGTGTGTAACATCTTCATTGTGTGCTGCATGCTGCACAACATGGCAGTGAAGAAGGACGTGCCACTCATCCTGGATCCTGATGATGAGGAACATCCACCCGTTGAAGATGAAGGCCTTGGCCAGGATGCTAGCGATGAGGAGGATGATGATGATATCTGGAGTCAGCTCATACGCAACTTCTTCCCATAACGGTGAGTACCTGTAAAATAGTGTTCATGCTACTACCATAGAGTGACATGTGTAGCTTACTGTGTGTCCAGCAGACTGTCTGCAATGTCACTTTGATGTTTGTGGTGCAGTGTCACATAAGTGCAGATGTCTTGCCACAAACATGAGCGCAATGAGTGAACTTTGAATGTACATGTGTACTACATTGTCAGTGTTTTGTACATGACCATGTCTGAATTAATATATTCAGTATGTGACCCCTTGTGTGCCTGTCCTTTCCAGGTCGCCCTGCCTGTTGTCTGTTCGTGTCATCTTGGTCCTCCTGCAATTCCTCATCATGATAGCAACGTCGGATGAATCTGCGTTCCCTGCACGGACATGTGGAAATGTCAGTTTGGGTAAGGATTCCAAACAGGCAGTTTATTGTTGGTATGGTTTGTAAGTGTGTTGGAACTGTTCATGCGCATGTTTTAGGCCCATACATACATGTCACACAAGACACTCACCTTTCTTGACAGTCATCTGTAGTTGAGTATTGACTTTGGTGAATGCATCAATGTGTGGTAACATTGACCCTGACACATTGCGGATACCACGGGTTGCCATTGTGTGTGACATCACAAACACAGGCTCCGTGGAGAATTGCAGCCTCAATGTGTGCAGCAGGATGTGTCTGAATCATCCACTCAACCTTGTTGGCCAGTACAGTTTGATTTCCCGAAAGCTATGTTATGTCGGTGTGGGCCAGTGTATGTCCCACATGTTCTGTCAACTGTCCTGTGAGTCTGTTAGCATGGATGCATTGCCCCTTGTGGCAGTATGTCATGTCACTGTCATCTCGTTACCTCAGTGCCGGTGGAGAACACTGCTTCGCTAGCCTTCTCAGTGAGTTGATGTTAACTTTCCATTCCCATGATGCCAGGTATGTTGCGCTGATGTCAGCACTACGTTGGGCTGTAGCAAATGTTAAATCTCCACGGCACCAGTCGAGTGAGGTAATTCACAGGATTATCTTGTGCCGTGCAGCATCTCATGGTCATGGTAGGGTTCTTTTTGTGGCTTTGTTCCTCATTACTCGCTGTTGAGTTTGGACCCACCTGCTTGTCATGTTTAGCATAGTGGGACACAGTTGCAAGAACCAATGACTGTCTCCTGTGGGGCTTCCTTGTGTATAGGTCATTCCCTTCGTCATTGGAGGAGCTGCTAACGGCTCTTGCGGGTGATGTCTACTTTCCTGTCATTGCCCTTACAGATTCCCAGGGCTAAATACGGATTGTTGGCTTTGTGTCAGTAGCACTGCTAACCATTACATTTTCTGAGATTAGGACCCTCATTCATACACTGTGAAATATTTGATGGCCACATGGATCTAATTGCATAGTAGCAGCCTTGTGAGCGTTACACTTGCTTTGTTTAGGTGAGAAACTGTACTACCTATTTATCTGTTGGTGTTCTAGTATCTGATCTAGTCTCATTGCTAAATCTGTGATCACACAATAGGGGCAGTGGCAGTGGTTACACTTCACAGGTGTGACTGGTACAGTGTAGGTCCAAAGGTATTCTGTGATTCTGTGACAAAAGTATTGAATCCTCATGCTTGTTTTACTTTGTTTCAGATCTCCCTCCATGCAGTTCCCATCCTCTCCTTCCCTCGCCTGATCTCCCTTTTGTGTCTGTCATTTGCACGCAGACCAGGGGGCTATTTGGAGATGGAACCGTTTCAGCATCGCACCACTCTGATGATCAAAGGTACGGCCAGTCCCTGGAAGTCGTATGGAGAATCTTTCAGCCGCATTACAGGTGACATCATTACATGACTGTTATTGTCTTCTGAGCAATGCCACTGGGCATGTACATTGGCTAATGCTGCATGGACTCACGAACAACGTTATCCTATTGTGTAGTAAGTGTGGTTAGCACAGTACATTTTGCCTCATTGCTGTCAACGCACATCTCTTGCCAGTCTGCAGGACCAGTACACCTACTTCTGGCAGAGGGCTTTAGAACGTGGCACTTCTCCAAGATGCATTACCTTGTCAATACCCAGGTCCATGGTGCTACTTGAGTGCATCCACAGCGTCCCCAAGCTGTGGCAACAGCATTGTGTGAGTGGCACAATGGACTTGTGAATCAGCACTGTGCTTTTTTGCTTGAAAGCGTCATCAGATCAGTATATTTTATGTTGTGTTACATGACGATTGTGACAGTGGTGCACTCCATTGCCTGTCCCCAGGGGATCAGTTCCTGTAAGGGGTGTGTGTCACACGCCATGCTAGTAGTTTGAGTGTGATTTGCAAGTGGGCATCCCTCATGGTGTGTCTGTCCCCCATGAAGCATGCTGCCATGATAGTGGTTGTGAGTTCCTGTGCAGGATATCTGACCTTGTCCTGGTGTTAGTGTTTGCACTGGTCACAGGAGGTCCTTGTGCTGGCTACACCAGGGCCCAGTGTCAGCTATCTTGTCAGTACTTTCATACTCCCTGTGCATTGAGCATGGTGCATGGGTGTGTACCTGGGCCATATGGGTTGAGTGCAGCCTCCTACCCCCCTACACCTTGCACCCTCTCATCCTCCCCCTTGCAGCCTTCTGGCACTCCCCTTGCACCCACCACCATACTGTTAGGCACTGCTTGGAGTCATGGCCACACACACCCATACCCCCATACTGTTAGGCACTGCTGGGAGTCATGGCCACAAACCCCCACACCCCCCATGCTGTTAGGCACTGCTGGGAGTCATGGCCACATACCCCAACACCACGCCCATACTGTTAGGCACTGCTGGGAGTCATAGCCACCCCCATACTGGTGGACACTGCTGGGAGTCATGGACACATACCCCCACACTACACCCATACTGTTAGGCACTGCTGGGAGTCATAGCCACACCACCCCCATGCTGTTAGGCACTGCTGGGAGTCATGGCTACACCACCCCATGCTTTAGGCACTGCTGGGAGTCAAGGCCACACCATCCCCACACCACCATATGCTGTTATGCACTTCTGGGAGTCAAGGCCACACCACCCCCATGCTGTTAGGCACTGCCGGGAGACATGGCCACACCACCTCCATGCTGTTAGGTACTGCTGGGAGTCAAGGCCACACCACCCCCACACCCCCCCATGCTGTTGGCCACTGCTGGGAGTCCCCCCATGTTACATGAGTTGTTTGTGTACTCACCAGGCTCCACGACTCCTTCGATTCCGCGAACTCCCACCGGTGGTAGCAGGGCCATGACTTTCTCCTCCCAGGGATGGTATTGTGGAGGTCTGTGGGGACCACCACCTCCAGTGTAGTATGCATTGGCGTAGTCTTAGTCCATCTTCTTCTTGACCATCCACCGTAGATCATACCACCTGACCTGGCATTCCTGCCTGATGGGTGCAACAGCATTGACCTTATTGACGATCCTCTCCCACAGGCGTGTTTTTTCTGCAATGCTGGTCTGTCTGACCAATGCACCAAACAGCTGTGGCTCAACTCTGATGACTTCATCTGTAAGGATCTCCATCTCCGGGTTAGTGAACTTTGGATTCTTTGGTGTGGTCATGGTGTGGGGTGTATGTGATTGAGGGGGTGATGGTGTGTATGGATGACGGTGTGTGGGTCTGATTGTGAAGGGGGTGGTGTGGGTGTGGATGAGATAGGGTGTATGTGTGAAGGTGTATGGGTGCAGTTGGTTGTGTGCTGTCAGTGTCTTTGCGCAAATAGGTATGTTGCAAAGGATAATGGGTTGTATGTGTGGGCCCTTTGATTGGTCCATTTGTAGGTGTGGCTTATTTTGAATTTGTAGTGGATGTGTTATATGGGGTGGGTGTGTCTTGGGCCCTCTGTTTGCCTGTTTGTATGTGGCCAGGACATTGTTTTCCAATGGTGTGTACACAGGAGACATGTTTTGTGGTGTTGTGCGACTCGTTTGCACCCTCCTTGTGCTGGTTTCGGGGATCGCGTGCGCTTTATAATTGTTAGGTGTGCGGTTCGTATTTGTTGGTGCGGCTGGCTGTTACGGTCCGTTATTTGGTTGGGGTGTTTGTGTACGCTTGATTGAGGGGTGTGCGGTTCGTATTTGTTGGTGCGGCTGGCTGTCACAGTCCGTTTTCGGGGGGTTCGTGCACGCTTGATTGAGGGGTGTGCGGTTCGTATTTGTTGGTGCGGCTGGCTGTTACGGTCCGTTTTCAGGGGGGGGTCGTGTACGCTTGATTGAGGGGTGTGTGGTTCGTATTTGTTGGTGCGGCTGGCTGTTACGGTCCATTTTCGGGGTGGGGGTTCGTGTACGCTTGATTGAGGGGTGTGCGGTTCGTATTTGTTGGTGCGGCTGGCTGTTACGGTCCATTTTTTGGAGCGGGTTCGTGTACACTTGATTGAGGGGTGTGCGGTTCGTATTTGTTGGTGCGGCTGGCTGTTACGGTCCGTTTTCAGGGGGGGGGTTCGTGTATGCTTGATTGAGGGGTGTGTGGTTCGTATTTGTTGGTGCGGCTGGCTGTTATGGTCCATTTTCGGGGTGGGGGTTCGTGTACGCTTGATTGAGGGGTGTGCGGCAGCGACGGCTCGTGGAGGGAGTTACGGTGGGGCAGGAGGGCGGGGAGGGGGAGGGGCAGGGTGGAGGTTGCTAAAAACCGGCATATGGATAATTGCAGGTAAGTAAACAATTTAATTAATAAAACGAATTTCGTAGTGCGCCTTGCATCGCAAAATGCAATGCAAGGCACACTACGAAATTCGTTTTATTAATTAAATTGTTTACTTACCTGCAATTATCCATATGCCGGTTTTTAGCAACCTCCACCCTGCCCCTCCCCCTCCCCGCCCTCCTGCCCCACCGTAACTCCCTCCACGAGCCGTCGCTGGTGTGCGGTTTGTATTTGTTGGTGCGGCTGGCTGTTATGGTCCATTTTTAGGAGCGGGTTCTTGTACGCTCTATTGAGGGGTGTGCCGTTCGTATTTGTTGGTGCAGCTGGCGGTTACGGTCCGTTTTCGGGGGGGGTTCGTTTACGCTTGATTGAGGGGTGTGCGGTTCGTACATGTTGGTGCGGCTGGCTGTTACGGTCCATTTTCGGGGTGGGGGTTCGTGTACGCTTGATTGAGGGGTGTGCGGTTCGTATTTGTTGGTGCAGCTGGCTGTTACGGTCTGTTTTTGGGGTGGGGTTTCGTGTACAGTTTATTGAGTGGTGTGCGGTTCGTATTTGTTGGTGCGGCTGGCTGATACCTGACGTTTTCGGGGTGGGGGTTTGCGTACGCTTTATTGAGGGGTGTGCGGTTCGTATTTGTTGCTGCGGTGCGCTCATCTTTTCCGTACAAATCATGCTTCAAGCGTGACTACGTTTCCCCGCACAAATCGCATGCTCGGTCTCCGGTCTGCATCGTACTTGTTTGGTCGTACGGCATGTTTACAAATCGTACGGTTTGGCTTTCGATGACATTTCGTCCAGGTCTTCGGTTGTGGTTCGTACGGGTCGCTGATATTCGGACGTATTTTTGGGATTTGGATCGTACTACGCCATTCGAACGGTCTTTTTTAATTCGTACGGATACGGCTACGAATACGAATCGTACAACAGTTTTTTATCCAGATTCGGAATCGACCCCTAGGTAAATCTCATCTAAGCGGTATAGCTTTTTCCAGACAATGGAGCACCCAGTATATGCCAA
>NW_028252183.1:0-1000 GCF_964263255.1 Lissotriton vulgaris
TAACAACACTTGTCTAGTATAAAATCGAAAGGTGGACAGTCTATCGTGATTGGATTCACCTCCCTCTTTAAGGAATATCAAGACAACTCAATAAGTCATGTCCGGAAAGAAAACGTTGAAAAGCAAACAAGTACAAGATGCACAAGTTATGCAAGTCAGAGGCAAAGCTGTTGATTGCCAGGTCCGTCCTTTTATCGCAGTTAGCAGGCAATGGTTATGAAGTGAGCACGCCTGTCCCCTACACCGAAAACCCGCTGCTGAGGGCATGTGGGCATCGTACAAGGGTAGCAAACCCCCCTGCAGACAAACGTGGAAGGAAGCCAGCAGTCACCCTGCACGATTTCCAGCCAGCCCCCCCGGGAGCCAGGGTTCGGAACGAGGGATAAGTACGAAATCCTTCACCAAGCCGACAGCGCTCAAAAGTGCAAAGAGTTACAGAGCGGATCGCAGCCTGTAGGCTTGTCAAATACTTACAAGTCCAGCAGGGGACCATGGTATATCAGCTACCCACATCGCCAGTACTGGGATAAGTGCTCCAATATCCCAGTGGAGCAGAAGTACCATTACCGGGTCACGTGCGAGTTGGAGGAGGCGTGGCGAAGTCCAAACTCCATCATGGACAGCAGTTCTTGGAAAGGTGCATTGCTGGGTCGCAGTAGCGGCCATATTGGAGTGTGGTCAAGGAATATGTAGTACGAAGCCAGCCATGGAGTCCTAGCTATACTATTAAGTACAAAGTGTAGAACCAGGCTGGTCGACATTTAGGGAATAATGCAGCAAAAAAATAAATGGTGTCTGCAAAAATATTGATGTTAGAACGAGTAAATTAAAATAATAATGCTAGTATGAGCGCTATAAGGCAGGGTCACCCACACGGGAACTGTCCACAATTAAACGTGCACTACTCACAGTTGTATGAAAAAGTACTAGATGGGGGGTCATGTTGGAGGCAGTAAAAGAAAAAGTGCCTAAGGAGATCCAATGGCTACCAATGGAAATC